>NW_026559758.1:0-38557 GCF_028583425.1 Eublepharis macularius
ACTCTGCTTTATCCTCACAACAACCCTGCGAGGTAGTACCTCTCTGGAAACTTACTACAGTGCCTCTCTGTTATGCCATGAGCAGGAGAAGTCTTTTTGCGTTGCTCTTTTTCATGCAGAATGCTAGTAGAACAGTGAGAAAATTTTGAGAGTGTCCTTAGACACTAACCATTATACCACCCTGCCTCTTCACTAAGCCATCAGTACAGTGAGTGTTTATTAATACCACGTTAAGCCATAAATGGAGGGAGCATTTATTAATGCTGCTTCTCTTGCAGATTGCTAGAGCAGCAGTGAGTTAAGTTTCAGTGTGTTCTTGCACACTAAAACTGTCCCTCCTACAATCCTTTCTGCAATAAGTTTTCAGTATGTCCAAAGCCCCTGTGTGTGGGGAGTGGAGATTTGCACCATTGCAGAACTGAGGGAACACTGAACTGAGGGAAGGACACTAACCACTGTACCACACTGCCTCTCTGTTATGCCATGAGCGGGAGAAGTCCTTTTGGGTTGCTCTATTTCATGTAGAATGCTAGTAGAACAGTGAGAAAATTTTGACTGTGTCCTTGGACGCTAACCATTATGCCACCCTGCCTCTTCATTAAGCCATGTGTAGTGGGAGCATTTATTAATGCTGTTTTTCTTCCAGAATGGAGCAGTGAGTTATGTTTCTGTGTGTTCTGAAACACTGATGCGTAATAGCACTGGCTAGGATTCTGTTTCTGGAAGTCATTTGTGTTCTAGTAGAGCAATTCCAGATATAGGACTTTCTAGGAATTGATGGAATATATTGTTGAAGGCTTTCACGGCTGGAAAACCATGGTTGTTGTGGATTTTCAGGGCTGTATAGCCATGGTCTTGGCATTGTAGTTCCTGACGTGTCGCCAGCAGCTGTGGCTGGCATCTTCAGAGGTGTAGCACCAAAAGACAGAGATCTCTCAGGATCTCTGAGGAACTACAATGCCAAGACCACAGCTATACAGCCCGGAAAATCCACAACAACCATTGATGGAATAGTTCATCAGGTCTCAATGATAGAAAGGATAGAAATGTTTATAGGAAGAGATTCTATATTCATGTGCTCTGGAGACATTATGATAACTTCATGGAAACTTAGAGCAGAACCACAAGTGACAAAAGGCACAGATTGGACACTTGTCAGCTTCCCTCAAGTTTTGATGGGAAATGTAGGCATCCTGGTCTTGCAGCTTGACTCTCCGACTGCTGTCCAATGGACTTTTCAACTGTCACTTGTCCAACATTCCACCAAGCTGCCTACATTTCCCATCAAAACTTGAGGGAAGCAGACAAGTGTCCAATCTGTGCCTTTTGTCACTTGTGGTTCTGTGCAATTCTCTCCCCTCCCATTGGGGCTTTGGAAATACTCATTGCAGCTCTAGCATTCTGCAAGCGAAGTAGTATTAATAAATGCTCATTCTACTGATGGCTTGGTGAAGAGACCGGGTGGTACAGTGGTTAGTGTCCAAGGACAGAGTGAAAATTTTCTCACTCCTCTACTAGCATTCTGCATGAAAAAGAGCATCGCAAAAAGGCTTTTCGCACTCAGGGCATAACAGGGGCAGTGTGGTTCATTGGTTAGTGTCCTTCCCTCAGTTCTGCAAGGGTGCAAATCTCTGCGGCCCCCACAAAGGGGCTTTGGACATACTGAAAACTTACTGCAGGCAGGATTGTGGGAGGGACAGTGAGGGAAGGACACTAACCACTGTAACACACTGCCTCTCTCTTATGCCATGAGCGGGAGACGCCTTTTTGCAATGCTTCTTTTTCATGATGAATGCTAGTAGAGCAGTGAGAGACAGTTTTAGTGTGCAGGGACACACTGAAACTTATCTCACTGCTGCTCTAGCAGTCTGTAAGAGAGGCAGCATTAATCAGTGCTCCCTCCACTCATGAGTATGAATTTGGACACACTCAGAACTTATTGTAGGCAAAACTTTGTGAAGAGGCAGGGTATATTGTTTAGTGTCCAAGGAGACATTGTACACTCTCTCACTGCTCTACTAGCATTCTGCATTAGTTAGTGTCCTGGGACACTAATATACCACACTTCCTCTTCATGCAGGCATGAGTGGAGGGAGCATTTATTAACGGTGCTTTTCTTCATCCCCTACTGGGGGGGGGGGTAATTGCAGCCTTTTAGGACTGAGGAAGGACACTAACCACTGTACTACACTGCCTCTCTGTCATGCCATGAGCAAGAGAAGTCTATTTGGAAAGCTTTTTCATTAAGAATGCTAGTAGAAAAGTGAGAAATTTTGAATGTGTCCTTGGACACCAACCATTATACTAACCTGCCTCTTCATTAAGCCATAAATGGAGGAATCATTTATTAGTACTGGTTTTCTTGCAAAATGTTAGAGCAGCATTAAGTTTACATGCATCCTTGCACACTAAAACTGTCCCTCCTACAATCCTGCCTGCAATAAGATTTGAGTGTGTCCAAAGCCCCTGTGGGGTGGGGGAGACTTGCAGCCTGGCAGAACTCAGGGATGGACACTAACTACTGTACCACACTGCCTCTCTGTCATGCCTTGAGTGGGAGGTTTTTTTGCAATGCTCTTTTTCATGCAGAATGCTAGTAGAGCAGTGAGAAAATGTTCAGTGTGTCCTATGACACTAACCACTATACCACCCTGCCTGTCCTCCATTGTCCCCGCCCCAACCTTGTCAGGTAGGTTAGGCTGAGATGGTGTGGCTGGCCCAGGGATTCCGCTTGGGAGTCCCAGATCCTAGCCTGACATGCTATTTAATGCCTCTTTGTAGTGTAAAGAAACATGATCAAAATGATGGACGTGACAGGGCTCCTTCAAAACATAGCAAATCTATTCCAGCATTCCCCCTTCCAGGGGAGGAAGGCACAGCACATACTCACACCCTCCACAGGCTTCTGGGCTTGTCTAAAAATGCCAGCGATGATCTCTGGAAGTTGAGGGCAGCAGTTCCTTCAGTCTTTTGAAACAGGGCTGTGGCTAGAAGCTAAAGAGCTTTACCAGCCCCACACCGCACTAAAGGGAACTGTCCCTTTAATTCCTGAAGCGGCAGCTGCACGTGGTTTGAGCTTTTCTCTCTCCCTGCTAGTTGGTGGGCTTAGCAGGCCCCGCCCACATCTGGAGGCAGTTTGGTTCCTCTCAGGCTCCGTAGGAGTGGAGTGAACAGAGAAGTGTCAAAAGGCTTTTCTGTCTTTAAAATATCGAAGCCTGTGCTGTGAGCCCCAGAGTATTTTATGCAATTCATCATAGCAACTGATGCCAGTCAGGGAGCAGTTCTGATGCAAAACCAAGATTGTCTAAGACATGATGTGGCTTATCTGAGCTGTAAGCTAAATGACAGATCGCAAAACTATTCATCTGTTCAGAAATTGTGCCTAGCCATCATATGGGTTAACTCCAAGCATTATATTTGGCACTAAACACACACAATTAGCAGACCACCATTCTTTGAAACAGCTGCAAACAATTAGAAAGAACAACATATTATTACAGAGAATGCCCTGGTGTAACCATGAATGCAATTTTAGTAGCCGCTCTTAAAAATCAAAGAGAACACTGTTGCAGATTTCTCAGTGCAAGATGTAGGTCAGTGACCAGAGGAAAGTACCAAGACCAGAGCAACCCATGCTGACTAATGTCCAGTGAGAAATAACCAGACTAGAGTAACAGGTGGTAAAATTGAACAGGTTCAAGTACACAGCCCCGAGAAAGCAGAGACGACCAGCGCCCAGAAGCAAGTACCAAGACGAGATCAACCAGCGGTGGAGAGTGATCTGAGGTGGATGTCCAGCTGAGACTGAGTAGGGGTGATCAGAGACCAGGGAGTCAAGACCAAGTCCGTGAGGGTTGATGTCAGACCGGAGAACAACTGTGTGCCTGCCAAAAGGGAAGAAGAGGATCCGACTTTAGCAGAGGCAATGGCAGAGACTCCCAAGGGGTACTGCATTGCGAAAGGGATGCTACATGCTGCCCTTCTGCTCTGAAAAGGGGGGGGGGGATATGTAATGTTTTGTATTTAAATACTTTAGGCTTCTTTTCTGCTTGCTCATGTGGGTTTTTTAATTTGTTGATGTTAGTTTAAATGGAGGACAGAAGGAGGGCGCAGGATGGATGAGTGGAGTATCATCAGATTGGACAGTAGCTGCACCACAGAGGGTGGAGTGAACTGCAGTACTGAGTGCTGTGAGAGAGCCCAGCACAGGCTCATCCCTTCACGCCCTCCCTCTGCCAATCTGCGTATATTCACATTGGTGGCAGGTGACTATCTAGCCTCTTCTTAAACGCTTCCAAGGAAGGAGAGCTCGCCACCTTCTGGGGAAGCCTGTTCCCCCAAGAAACCACTCTGTCAGGGAGTCCTTCCTAGTGTTTAGCCAAAAAACCTTTTGCTTTAATTTTGTCCCAGTGTTTCTGGTCCAACCCTCTGGACACTCCCCATCTTTGAATCGCTCCTTTGAGCATGTGACAGCTCGTCAACATCCTTCTTAACCTGTCATGCCCCAAACTGAGCACAGTACCCAAAGTGAGGTCTAACCAGAGCAAAGCGATAACATCACTTTGTCAGATCCGGATACCATAACGATACAGCCTAGAATCGCATTTGCCTTTTTATCTACTGCATCACACTGCTGACTTATGTCCAGTGCGTGACCTATTAGCCCCCCCCCTAGATGCTCTTCATATGCACTACTGCCAAGACAAGTCCCCCTCATCCTATAATTATGCCTTTGGTTTTTCCTGCCCAATACAGAAGTTTACGTGTATCTCTGTTGAAATGCATTTTCTTAGTTTTAGCCCAGTTTTCCAGCCTGCCAAGATCATCCTGAATCTTGGGTACCAGAATGCCTACAAGTAAGTTGTGCTAGACACAGATTTTAAGCTAGAGTCTCGCCTGAGCTGTCTTCTGTTTCAGTGGTCATTCTGACAGCCTCAGTGCTTGTGGGATCGGGCACAGCTTAACACAAACACCTTCTTGCCCTAGAAAAGAACAAGGGAGGTTAGTGAGAGGGGCTGCTTGAGGGGACAGGCTTTGGCTTTGTGATAGTGCCCCCCTACTCAAAGTACACAGGAAAACCCTTTCACACAACCCTGTAAGGAGGGCAGTACAATCAGCCCCACGTTACAGATGGAGGACATTGATTGGGTGGATTATCTCAGGCCCCCTTGTGAGTTTGTGGCTGAGCTGAGAACTAGCCTTCTCCAGCTCCTACAGTCAGCCTCTCTGTCACACCACCTGCTGATAAGAGCATCCCAACTCCCACCATTTCACTCGTTGAATGATCAGACTATTTTGAAAAATGCCATCGTGGGGGTTGTGATATACAAATACAGTGGCTCCAGAGTTCACTTGATGGCAGTTTGTTCTAGATCATTGCCAGCTTGCAGTGAATCAGACTGCTGTTCCATTGGGCCTGCTACCGCTTGCTCTGATTAGGTTTCCTAGCCTGTCTTGGGTCAGTGTTCTCTCTGTCTCTTTCTGGATTCTCTGTTCTACGCTACAGGACTGAAGTGGATGGAATTTATTTTTATTTTACATGTTTAATTTTATTAATCTATCAATAAGTAAAGCCCTGCAGACTCGGCCTTTCTAGAGAAAAGTGTGGGACTGCAAAAGTCAACCAGACTTCAGCATTCAGAGACAGAACGGTGGGATGCGAGTGTCCAATCCCATCATCACGGTCTCTGCCCCCCCAGCCAAAGCTCAGCCAGCAACAACAAAGAAAGCCCCCTAAAAGACAAATACTTTGCCAAAAGTGAAAAGAGTCCAGTACCACCTTTAAGACTAACCCTCTTTACTGTAGCATAGGCTTTCGAGAACCACAGTTCTCTTCATCGGATGCATGGAGGGTATGAATCTGACAAAGAACTGTGGTTCTCGAAAGCATATGCTACAGTCCAGTGGGTTAGTCTTAAAGATGCTACTGGACACTTTCTGATTTTGCTACTACAGGCTAACATGGCTAACTCCTCTGGATCTATTGCCAGAAGTGGAAACCCACAATTCAAGGGAAGTCTCTGCATAAGACCACATACAAAAAAGAGATTATAAAGTCCAAAGTGAATAGGTGCTACCATACATTATAAAGACGTTAAAGACAGTCTCTTCTCAATAAATATGATCTATTCACTTCAGAGAATATCCATATCTCACAATAAACATTCTTGCACAGAAATAGGTGTGTTTTTACAAAATTGGATGAATGGCCAAAAAGACCATTCAGAAAGTTGAAAGTTCTTTCTCTTCTTTACTAGGTGAGTTGAGAAAAAGCATTCCCGAAAGAGACAAACAAATTCAACAGGTAAGTTCAACAGGTAAATATCAAAGATGGACCGACATGGACCCAACAAGTGGCCAGCGGCTTTATTTTGTTTCATTAAGAAAACTTCATCGGGGTCATCCATCCAATCCACCATACATCCACAGACACACACACAATCGTGTGTGAGTGTGTGTGTGTGTCCCTGTGCACCACATACCTTGGCCATGAGAGATCATATTTATTAAGAACAGACTGTCTTTATAATGCATTGTAGCACCTAGTCACATTGTATTTTATAATCTATTTATGAATATTAATTAAATCTCTTTTTTGTATGTGGTCTTATACACAGACTTCCCCTGAATTGTAGGAAGTTCTGCCAGTGGCTGCACAGGTCCACACACTGAGGTCCAGCAAGCCACCAACTCTCAACACCAGAAATCAGTTCAACAGTAGCAGCCTCTCCTCCCCATAAAAGAGAATCGACTCCATACCTGACACTATATTACTCGGAAAACAGCATGTTAATTCTCAGCTAATACTGTTAAGGGAAACAGATTTTTCAAACTTTTAAATCCTACTCCAAAGCAAGATGGAGCACATACATTAATGCCACATCTTCTCCTTGTCTCTCCAGAGAGACAAGCTGCCACCACTGCTCGTGTGACTCGGTGATGTCAGATCCAAAGCAGAGCAGTTCTGAAAGAAAATGAGGCCAGACATAGCCCACCCTGGAGCATGGCTTGGGCTGAACCCCACAGCGGACATGCCAGAGCAGCGTCTCCGGGCACAAAGTTATGATGCTGAAGGTGAGAGATGCCCTCTCTCCTCCCCACAACGATGGGGGAGTGAACAATGCCAAAGACCCCGCAGCCTGCATTGTTTACTCTGCCACTGCTGGGTGGTCCTACCTGCGAAAAAAGAAGAGAACATCGCTAGCCGAAGGATTCATAATAGAGACTTACCTTGATCACAGGTGCTCTTCTGAAGCATCCATCCTCAGCGCACCTACAAAAGAAGAAGCGATTAGACTTTGCTGGTTGTGTTCCTGTGTGGCTGTTAATGACAAGATTCTCTGTATGACTGACACATTTTGGAATGTTTATTGAAACATTCCCAAAATGTGTCACTCATACAAAGGATGATTTATAGTGTATGGGTTTATATATTTATGAATATTCATGAGTTGTCGAAGGCTTTCACGGCCGGAGAACGATGGTTGTTGTGGGTTTTCCGGGCTGTATCGCCGTGGTCTTGGCATTGTAGTTCCTGACGTTTCGCCAGCAGCTGTGGCTGGCATCTTCAGAGGTGTAGCACTGAAAGACAGAGATTTCTCAGTGTCACAGACTGTCTTTTGGTGCTACACCTCTGAAGATGCCAGTCACAAGCTGCTGGCGAAACGTCAGGAACTACAATGCCAAGACCACGGCGATACAGCCCGGAAAACCCACAACAACCAATATTCACGAGTATTTATAATAGCACATAGTCACTTTACAGCCATTGTATAAACTCTTATTTATTATTCCCTGTGATATTTACTGATATTTGTACATCCCTCTGGGTGTGGATCATCTGCTTTTTGGTTCTGTGTTGATTACCGGGAGAGCCTCTTTATTTAATATTTTGGATTTGTACTGAGGCAATGTCAGTTCATCCAGGGGACCATTTCTATTACAGTAAGAACAGCAAAACTCTTCTGTTCTGGTCCCACTGGAGTAGGTACTAAAGGGACAGCTCCCCAGGGGCTTCAGTCCTTTTTGTCCAGAGGGACAAAGAATTGCTGCCAGAGCAGCTGAGTCAAAAACAAACCCAAAAGAGAGGCACCCCGGGGACATCATGATGCTGGGGCAAGGTGGAGTCTATCCCAAGGAATCCCATCACACCTGCCATTCCCTTGATAGGCCCAAGACCGCTTAGAACAAAAAGACCCATGGCAGCAAAACCACATTAAGAAACACCAGCTTTCGTTATTCATAACCTCAAATGGAATTACTCGCAAGACATTCGCTAAAGAAAAGGCTTCAAGCCTCGAAAGCCCATAACAGGTCAGCAAGAAAGCAGCCTTCCATTTACTCCAAAACAGGAGCACGAGTGGTGCCGCCAGCATTGCTTCCCTCTTGTCTGGACTGAGCCTCAGGCTGTTCTGCTCCAGCCGCCTGGCCACTAATTTCAGACCCTGTTGGGGTCACCGTCAGTCAGTTACGAGATGACAGTATACCCACACACACACACACACACACACACACACACACACATCAGCAGCATGCGGAGGACTTCCAGTCCCCTCACTCCAGGGGTCTCCACCTAGTACTAAAAACATCCAAATCCAGTTGAGGAGCTGGCTTCTCACTACGAGGGTGCAACCACCAAAGTGGGCCCTGCTTCCCACCGTGGTCTGCTTCAGCTCACAAAAAGGAAGGGGGCAGAGGAGAAACAGGCTCCTGTAAAGGTGCTTGCCTAGATAGCGCTTCGGCAAAGAATAGCACAAAAACACCACAGTCACTTGTGTTCTTCTGCTGGGGGGTTGTGTCAGGACAGCTCAAAACAATATCTAAAGGCATAAGCTGTCGTGAGCCCATGGTTGTGTCCTTGTGCCTTGCTGTGAGATAACTAATAATCTCATTGCAGGCTTCCTTTTTCCCTTTCCCAAGAGAATTGAAATGGGATAAAGTTTGAGATTTGAGGTCAAGAACAGCGAGCGTCCAATGATGGGACTGATAGAGGAACAAGAATCGATGGGGAATCCCAATGCCATCCGGAGCTCCGGGGCCAGAAGGCGCCAGAGAACCCCTGTTTTTATCAGCAAGTTTTAGGAGGAGGTCAGGATTTCTCCTACACAGCCCCACAGTCTCCCCACCCCACCCCAGGCTCAGAGCAGCACCAGAGGCAAAACAGGACTCAGCTGCCCACCCACCCCCCCGGGCCCAGAGATGCTGGCGGTGCCTGCTGCAGAAGGCAAGCCCGTGAGCCACACCAAAGCACTCCCAGAAGAGCAGACAGGCGTCTGTCCCAACCCCTCAGCCAGCCCTCAAGTACAACAGGGAGCATGAGGCTGGGCAGACCATGGTCAGCCCAGCAGAGCTTTGCTTGGCCTCCTATTCTGCCAGTCTCACCTTTCCCCAGATACACCATTCCATACTCCTTTCTGGCCTTGGAGAGTCTTGTGCTCCACTCTGAAGCAAGCAAGTCTTGGTTGTGTCCTTGTGCCTTGTTGTGAGATAACTAATAATCTCATTGCAGGCTTCCTTTTTCCCTTTCCCAAGAGAATTGAAATGGGATAAAGTTTGAGATTTGAGGTCAAGAACAGCGAGCGTCCAATGATGGGACTGATAGTATGGGAAAAATATAATCTCACACTGCCACGCCTTGTGGTTTTGGAACCAAGTCTTTACTGCATCATAGCCATGACGTGTGTAGGTTTGCATGAAATGGACACCCATGTTGAACACCAGGGGTAAATTTGGCTGGTTCTTCTCTGACCGTTCACACAACAGTTCCAGGTAACGATCTATCACTAGATCATTTAGCCAGCCACCAATCTCTAAGCAGTCCAAGTCGTATTTTCCCAGCCTTGTGACAGAAGCCTTTCTTTTTGTTTTCAGTCCAAACTTCTCACTACTTAGTCTTTCATTCACTGGTTCGAGCACCTTAGTTGTTACTCCTGTGCCAGCCATGTCACATCTCACTCTTTCCAGTTTCTTTTTGAATGCGTTGAATGTCCGTGAGGGAAGACCGTTGTCTCTCCATATACGCAGCATGTCCTGGTATTTCTCTCTCTCCGTGGAATGCCTCCAGAGCAGAGTGAACAGGAATTCCATCTCCAGGGGCAGCCACCGACTTTTCACATTGGCGGGTCTGTGCATTGTTGGGGCATGGACCACCATAGTGAGCTCCTCTTCCTCCTCTACTGTCCCTGGGTCATCGTTTTCTGGTTCCCAGTCACTCTCTCCATCCCCTGGGGGAACATTTGGCTTATATACCTCTGGTCCCGTTGGCAAGTCTAGTTTCGTAGGGATAGAATTGTGCAAGCTGTGCATTTTGAAAGGGCGAAACTGCAAGAGTAAACCTTTAGATAATATTTCCAGTGCGATGAGCTTCTGAATGAGAGTCGATAACTGGGTTGCAATGCTCCTAAGGCTCTGGAAGGCCACGTACCAATTGTTTTTCATGAGTGCCACACCAGAGACATAAATGAACACCCAAGAGCGCCTTCTGGCATCAAGTGGCTGGCCCTCCAGTTTCCTGAGTACCGGTATGACCCAGGGTAGAACTTCAAAGTGACGGGAGATCTTTGTGATTTTTGACTCAAAGACCATCTCCCTGTCTTTAAGATCCTGATAGATTTTGGCAGTTATCAGACATGCATGAGCTGTTTCACACAACTGGTCTTCAGAGGAATCATACACTTGGACAATTCTTTTACTTATCCAAGTAGCCTTTCTTTTATTCTCAAGGAATTCTACCGAAGGGAAAAAATGCAGTTTTAACTCTCTGAAGCCTGCAAGGAGAACCTGTTCCAAGTCATATTGTTTATCATGGATAAGTTGTAGAGCTCTCCCAAACACATATGGGTATCTAAATGAAGATCGTTTGGTCAGCTTTGTCAATAATTCTTTGATTGCGATGGCACCGACAAGGGGAAAGAATGAGGGTGCTGAGGCCTTTTGAAGTTCAAGAAGAAGAGCACTCCCATCCCACCGTTTCAGCCTGGGGTTTTCATTTACCAAATCTTGCAATAATAGGAAGATTGCCTTCCTGCCAATCTCAGGTAAGGATGCCTCCAGGCAGTTTGAAAAGCCAAAAAAAGCCAAAATGCGCCCCTTCTGCTTCTCGGAAGAAGTCCAGTATTGAAGGGAAGGAGGTTTATTGTACTCCTCATTGGTCACAGCAGCAAGATTGGGGCTGAAGCATAAAAATCCTCTCTGGTGAGTGAGACAGTCTGAGGGCAAGCCAACTCCAGGTCCCAAAACAATGCTGTCATCTCTGTTGGCTGAACCATGCAGCTTTCCAAAAATGAGCACTTCATACCCACGTTGCATTACTTCGCAGTGAAATAATGTCTTTGGAATAAATAAATTCTTCAACTGTACTTTTCGAAAAGGCTGTCATGAATTCTGTTGCATTCTCAAGACTGGTGTCACAAAATGAATCCTTTCTGTATGATAGAAAAGGAACATGTGTGAGTGTGATAATAGCTGCTACCCAGTATTTTAACATATATAATGCTTTTGTATTACGTTGGTACTGTATATAAGACAGAATGCTTTTTAGCTGGAGCAGCTGACACTGAAACCCTCAGCAGACTGACTTGCTTTTTGACTTGCTTTTTGAAAGTTATTTTCCAACAGGACAAAGTGGTACATGTTTAGCAAAATAACAAATTAACAAAAGTACATCTTGAACATTATGAAAGAACCACCTTTTAGAGAATTGTTCACGTTTCATCTCAGTTTTATGTTTATTTTGATTTTTTCTTTACCATTCCTTATTGCATCTGGTTCCCCGAGTGTCATGACTGTTGTTCATTATTGTATTTTGCTCAGTGAATGTTTTAGTGGTTGATCATATTGCATTTTCACTCATATTGTTGTACTCAACCTTGGAGCTCAGTAAGAAAGGTGTATATTGAATAAATAAATAAAAATTTGGATGACATGATTGAGAATATACAAATAGTGGAAACATGAGGGCTCCCTCTATCACATGTGGTGGTCGTGTGAGGTAGCTAGGCAGTTCTGGGGGGAAATAATAAGAGAAATGAGTGAAATTTTACAGTTTCAAATAAATAAGAACCCAGAACTCCTGCTGCTAAACTTGGGAATGGAGGGAATTCCAGCCCATCATAGGACGTTGATATTTTATAAGACTGCAGCAGCTAGACTTTTGTATGCGCAGAAATGGAAAGTACAAGAAGTGCCAACTATTGAAGATTGGATCTACAAATTGCTGTACATGGCTGAAATGGACAAGATGACAAGAAAACTGAGAGATCTGGACTCAGGGCAGTTTAACACAGACTGGGAGAAGCTGAAACAATATTTGGAGAAGAAATGGGAGGTGGGAGGAAAACTGTGGCAGTTTGAGAACTACTGAAGTACAATAAAAGTATAAAAGAGAGGGGTGACTTTACCGGGGGAGGAAGAGAAATGTGAATTTATAAGCAGTTAGATTAATTGATTGAGATATATAAAGATATGCAAAGACTAATTGATAGAATATTGATAGAGAATAATTAATGATAAGGTTTAAACATGAGGATCGAGTAATTAAATATTTTCTTTCTTTGATAAGATTTATATGCACCAAACTGAATGTATAGAAGAGCTAAATAGATTGTTTATGTGAGTTATATAGAATTACCATAAAAAAGATGAAATGAGTAACATATAGGGAACAAATCAAATTGTTTGATTTAAAGGTGGAAAACTTTTATGGTCTATGACATATAGGTTTATGATATATAGAAATATTCAAAATTGGAAAATGGGATAAATTGATTATCTAAAGACGTACAGTTTGGGCGTATAATAAGTAAAGGAGTTAAAGATGTACTGCTTAACATAACGGAGAATGTATATTTGTTTTAGACAGAGGAATTTAATATAAGTAAGGGAAAAGGGACAGAGGGTGGGAAAGCTGTTGGAAGTCAACAAAAAGGGGGGGAAAGGGAGGGGGTTAGAAACGAAAAATCAGGGGAAAATTGAATGTAATGTAAAAATAACAATGCTCTAACCCAATAAAAAAAATTTTCAAAAAAAAAAAGAGAATATACAAATAGTGTAATTACTAATTAAACTAAATATGTGACCGAGCTTGGTCAAACTTGACTGACCTTAAATCCTGGTTTCTGGACTGGAACTGAAGACAATGGCTCGACAACGTCCTTTCCGCTTGTACATAACTCAGCAACCAAACTGACTTGTTTTAGAGTAGATCCTGAGATTGATTCCTCTGGAGCTTGCAAATATAGAGATGGCAATTCCATTGTGTCCTCTTTTGAAGATGAAGGTACTGGGACTCCTTTATTGATAGTTTGCTCTGATGCAGATAAAACTGGTGAAGTCACTGTTGTTACAGTTCCTTTTGCACGTTGCTCTTGAGGAGTGACTAATGGCTGTAGAGGATATTGCACAAGTCTATATGGCATACAGTCAATATTCTGTTGGTTTGCTTTTGTTGCGGGCACTTCTTCCTCAGTCTTGGCAAAAATGAGCGGCTCATATTGGGGATGCTCTGCAGATTGCTCGTGGATCTTCTCTTCAGAATTCTGCAGAAAAACACATGAAAGCGGAATAAGTGAGTTGCACTTTTAACCATTCCGGCTATCGAGAGAAAAAAGTAAGCCAGAATCAAAGAGAACCTGGTTCACATTCCTGCTTAGTGATGAAAGATGCTGGGGGTCTTTAGACAGTGGACTCCAATCTTTCTCTCTGCCCCCCATTATTCCTGTTTGGGCTGTCCAGGGTCTCAGGCTGAGGTCTTTCACATCACCTACTAGCGAATAATTTAATAATAATAACCTACTGGCGAATAATTTAATTGGAGATGCCTGAACCCAAGTCCTTCTCCATGTAAAGAAGATGATTTACCATTATGGTCCTCTCTCCTTCCTCCTCATAACATCCCTATGAGACAGGCGGCATATTTAGGGCCTCTGAATCTGAAAGTTTCCTTAGATCCCCATATTTGCTAGGTCCAGCTATCTTCCATGGACCTGTCTAATCCCTCTTTAAGCTCATCTATGGTTGTGTTCAGAACAGCATCCAATGATATGGCAGTTCTGGATCATCTTTTAATTTTCCTATTATTTCAAGCATTTTGTAACAACCACAGTCTAGTCTAAACTAATGAAGATGAGACATCTTCTGGGCTACACAATTCAGATACACTTTTGGGTTTCTCTTTCTACTTTTGAATTGCCTCATTTCACACAGCACTATATGAATAGCCTTTTCCTTTCTTGCTTGCCCTGACCTGGATAGCTCAGGTGAGCCTAATCTCATCACCTCTCAGAAGCTAAGCAGGGTCTTCGATGGGAGACCGCCAACAACAACCAGGGTTGCAGAGGCGGGCGATGATAAACCACCCCAGTCTCTTGCCATGAAAACTCCACCAGCGGGCGCCATCAGTCAGCTGTGACTTGAGGGCACTCTTCACTACTCCTACTAAGAATAACAACATTCGATTTATATACCGCCTTTCAGGATGAGTTAATGCCCACTCAAAGCGGTTTACAAAGCACATTATTATTATCCCCACAACAACAAACACCCTGTGAGGTGGGTGGGGTTGAGAGAGCTGCTAGAAGCTGTGACTCACCCAAGGTCACCCAGTCGGGTACAAGTGGAGAAGTGGGGAATCCAACCTAGCTCTCACTACCGCCTTACTTGCTTGCCATTGGTTCCACAATTGATGGTGAAGGATCTGAGAGACTCTGGTTGAAGCCCTATTTCTGCCTTGAAAGTTGTGCAACCTGTGCAACCTGACCTAACTGGAGGACAGTTGTGATAAAAACACACTAGATGGCTTCGGTCTATCATATCTCTGGGACCACTTCTCTCCATATGTTCCACTAGGGCGTCTGAACAGGGCATGTTGTAGGTTCCACCTTGCACATAGGCAAGATCAACACCTGTGCCTTCTCTGTGGTGGCTCCTTCTTCATGCACTGGTCTTCCTGAGGAGGTTAGGAAAGCTCCAAGCTCTGTATTGGATTTCTGCTGGTTTTTAAAAATCTTTGCAAATTTCCATCTATATACCCACCACATGTTTTGTTGCAATGTCTTTGTTATTGACTGCACTGACTCATACCGTGTAATCTACCTCAAGACCCAGTGAGAAAGGCAGCCTCTAAATAACCTATACAACAAATAAATAAAATATCAGAAAGTTAAAATAGTTTTCTGTATTAGAACTTAGAACAAAACAAACGGACTATTTATTGAGTAAAATTTCAAACAGCAGCAAGCTGTAGCATAGAAGAAGTTGTTTGGAGGCCTCTTCACACAGTCAACTTCTTTTCAAAAAGCATTCTTCCTAGACTGCAAAACCAGCAGGGTTGTCAAGCACGTGGCAGGCCATCATAGATGGCTGGTGAATGGCACTTGGTTTGGTAGAGCGCACATCCTTCAAGCCTTTTTTGAAAATGGAGAAAAGACTATTTAGGGACAACATGTAATTAGCTTGTGAAAAGAGACATTTTTGTGCAATGTGTATTTAAGTGCTGGAACTCATTGCCACAAGAGGTGGTAATGAGCATTAGTCTAGCTGGGTGCTCCTTTTTAAAAACCCAAGGTATGATTGCTAAAAGGCCAGTCGATAACAAATGAAAGGAAAGAGGCGGTAAATAAGAGGGGAGGGCTAATGCTTTTATGGTCTGCATATGGGCTTCTGGGAGGCATCTGTCTAGTTGCCGCCTCCCCCCCCCCACACACACACACACTTTCCTTACATCTGGAGATCTAGATCATTATGAGAACACCGAGGCAGGCTATCTCAACTGTTTTTCACCAGATACTAGTTTGGGGCAGTTTAGATCGGCAGAGCGGGCAGGGCCTCCCAGGTATTCTCTCTCTAATGCCCATTCTCCAACTGCATGCCCTTTGCCCCGTCAGTTTTGTGGACTAACTAGCAGGAAGTGCTATGGAGATGTCCCAAGGAGGGATATGATTTAGCTGTCCTGTACAAAAGTGGGTACCTGGGTTCCCGAAGATGCTTCTTGGTCTCATTCTGCATGTTTTGCCTGGGTGAAAAAGCCTTCCGGGAAGCTTGGCAGGGATTGACCTTCCCCACTCTGGACTTCTGTCTCTTTTATCGTCGTTTTGTGGAGGTCGCTCTCTGTTTCCTTCAGCATGACACTGTGGACTTGGAACTCCTGCTGAAATCCTCTCCACGCCTTTCTCTCCGTAATCACTGATTTACATCGTGTGTCTTGGTGCACCAACATCTCTTGTATTGATTTTTCTGAGTACACCAGCGACTTCAAGTAAAAAAGCAACACTAGTTCAAATGGTGATAATCTTGGCAGTGGCTCCTCCTCGGTGGTCTAGAAAGTTAAGAAATAAGGGAAGAATGAATGAGTCACTTTGGCTATGAAAGAGAAGCGGCCTGAACTGAGCATACTTGGGTTTCAATCTTCCCAGGGACATGATGGCCCAATTCCAAGTTAGGAAAAAGATAAAGACCACCCTTTGTATTTCGGAAAGTGAAGTTCTTCTTTCCTCCTTGTAGATGTAATAAGGAAAACAGAGCATCCAGTATCTCCGTCTGTGAATTCAAAGGGGAATCTGTTCTGGAGTTCCAGTCCTAAGTGGGTTATACCTCTATAAACCCAGTTTATTCTCTGTAATCCTCAATCACTTTTCCATATTCCCTTTCTGTAATTTGTTTCATCACCTTATTAATCCCTGCACTGATGAGTGAGACCAGTGAGCAGAGAATGTGAATGAGATTTAAATTTGAGGAATGATTTATTTACATCATTGATATTCAACTTTCTCCCCATGGGTATCCAAACCATCTTACAACATTCTAACTTCTGCCATTTTATCCTCACCAAGCCCCTGAGAATTAAGTGCGGGTGTTGGATTGGCCCAAGTGGACATGGTAACTTTCCATGACAGGATGCAGAGTTGAACCAGTGTCAACCTGATCCTGTCGAAGGGCCAAGCAACAAGTGACAAATGACACCCACCTGGCAAGTGAACAGACTCACGTGCATTCCTCCCTGTTCACTTGCCATTCACTTGCGCTCCACTTAATCAAGTGGAGCGCAAGTGAATGGCAACAGGGAGGAATACACATGAGTCTGTTCACTTGCCAGGCGGGTGTCATTTGTCACTTGTCGCTTGGCCCTGAGTAACAACACTACACTGAAGGGTTTCTGTGACAGACTGTTAAAAAGTTGTACAGCCATATTGGTTCATGCAAGAAAAAAGGATGTTAGGCTTAACCAAACTGATGCACAAAATTATGCTAGCTTTTAAGAATTCTTTACCAGGCTAGATATTATTCATTTATTTCAAACAGATCTATGATCCTTTCCAACCAATTCAAGCTTCTCAGGGCAACAAAATTAAACAGTAAAACAGGTCAGACATTGAAAGACTCTTAAAACACATACTCACATACATACAAGTATGTGTATACAAAACAGTTCAATTAAATACAATATAAGCATAAACAAAAAATAAAACACAGCGAGGACTGCTGAGAAGTATTAGTGAAGGAATGCAGAAAAAAAGAAATAAAAGTCTTCATCTGCTTAGTGCAAAACACTAGAGGAAGACAAATGGAAATCAAATGCCCAAAATCCATCAGGAAAGCTCACTGGGTGGCCTTGGAGCAGTCACCCTCTCAGCCTAACCTACCTTGCAGGGTTGTTGGGTATCCATTGGAGGGAAAAGTAGGGATTATATATCTGGTTTTTAAAAGCATATTGTGAAAGTAAAAGCAGAGAATTACTTGAAGTACACCATGCATCTGATGGAGTGAGTTTATGAGGAAAGGATAAATTGGAAAAAATGATGCTTTGGGAAAGTTTTTAATAATTTTTTAAAATAATTTTCTGAATTTTTATGGTACCTCTGCACCTGCTTTAGTTTAATGGTGGTGGTGCCCCTTTTCTGTCCCACTGACTGTATATTGAATGATAGGGCAGGAAGAAAGAACGAATGCCAGCTCATCCAGACTTATTGCCACTCATTCATAGCAAGTGTGCCAGCCTCTGGCCTACACACAGGCCTGATGCTCTGGCTTTGGGGCCTCTCTCTGCTAGCCGGCCTGGCACTCACAGTTATGCTCCACAAATTGGGTTGGTGTGGGGTTGCTTAGCTGTGTCTGGTCCCCTTCTTCCAAGGCTTCCCACCAGGCTCTCAAACAAGTGTGCCAGTCTCTGGCCTACACACAGGCCTGATGCTCTGGCTTTGGGGCCTCTCTCTGCTAGCCGGCCTGGCACTCACAGTTATGCTCCACAAATTGGGTTGGTGTGGGGTTGCTTAGCTGTGTCTGGTCCCCTTCTTCCAAGGCTTCCCACCAGACTCTCAAACAAGTGTGCCAGTCTCTGGCCTACACACAGGCCTGATGCTCTGGCTTTGGGGCCTCTCTCTGCTAGCCGGCCTGGCACTCACAGTTATGCTCCACAAATTGGGTTGGTGTGGGGTTGCTTAGCTGTGTCTGGTCCCCTTCTTCCAAGGCTTCCCACCAGGCTCTCAAACAAGTGTGCCAGTCTCTGGCCTACACACAGGCCTGATGCTCTGGCTTTGGGGCCTCTCTCTGCTAGCCGGCCTGGCACTCACAGTTATGCTCCACAAATTGGGTTGGTGTGGGGTTGCTTAGCTGTGTCTGGTCCCCTTCTTCCAAGGCTTCCCACCAGGCTCTCAAACAAGTGTGCCAGCCTCTGGCCTACACACAGGCCTGATGTTCTGGCTTTGGGGCCTCTCTCTGCTAGCTGGCCTGGCTCTCACAGGTATGCTTCACAAATTGGGTTGGTGTGGGGTTGCTTAGCTGTGTCTGGTCCCCTGCTTCTAAGGCTTCCCACCAGGCTCTCAAACAAGTGTGCCAGTCTCTGGCCTATACACAGGCCTGATGCTCTGGCTTTGGGGCCTCTCTCTGCTAGCCGGCCTGGCACTCACAGTTATGCTCCACAAATTGGGTTGGTGTGGGGTTGCTTAGCTGTGTCTGGTCCCCTTCTTCCAAGGCTTCCCACCAGGCTCTCAAACAAGTGTGCCAGTCTCTGGCCTACACACAGGCCTGATGTTCTGGCTTTGGGGCCTCTCTCTGCTAGCTGGCCTGGCTCTCACAGGTATGCTTCACAAATTGGGTTGGTGTGGGGTTGCTTAGCTGTGTCTGGTCCCCTGCTTCTAAGGCTTCCCACCAGGCTCTCAAACAAGTGTGCCAGTCTCTGGCCTACACACAGGCCTGATGCTCTGGCTTTGGGGCCTCTCTCTGCTAGCCGGCCTGGCACTCACAGTTATGCTCCACAAATTGGGTTGGTGTGGGGTTGCTTAGCTGTGTCTGGTCCCCTTCTTCCAAGGCTTCCCACCAGGCTCTCAAACAAGTGTGCCAGCCTCTGGCCTACACATAGGCCTGCCGCTCTGACTTTGGGGCCTCTCTCTGCTAGCTGGCCTGGCACTCACAGTTATGCTCCACAAATTGGGTTGGTGTGGGGTTGCTTAGCTGTGTCTGGTCCCCTTCTTCCAAGGCTTCCCACCAGGCTCTCAAACAAGTGTGCCAGCCTCTGGCCTACACACAGGCCTGATGTTCTGGCTTTGGGGCCTCTCTCTGCTAGCTGGCCTGGCTCTCACAGGTATGCTTCACAAATTGGGTTGGTGTGGGGTTGCTTAGCTGTGTCTGGTCCCCTGCTTCTAAGGCTTCCCACCAGGCTCTCAAACAAGTGTGCCAGTCTCTGGCCTACACACAGGCCTGATGCTCTGGCTTTGGGGCCTCTCTCTGCTAGCCGGCCTGGCACTCACAGTTATGCTCCACAAATTGGGTTGGTGTGGGGTTGCTTAGCTGTGTCTGGTCCCCTTCTTCCAAGGCTTCCCACCAGGCTCTCAAACAAGTGTGCCAGCCTCTGGCCTACACACAGGCCTGATGTTCTGGCTTTGGGGCCTCTCTCTGCTAGCTAGCCTGGCTCTCACAGGTATGCTTCACAAATTGGGTTGGTGTGGGGTTGCTTAGCTGTGTCTGGTCCCCTGCTTCTAAGGCTTCCCACCAGGCTCTCAAACAAGTGTGCCAGTCTCTGGCCTACACACAGGCCTGATGCTCTGGCTTTGGGGCCTCTCTCTGCTAGCCGGCCTGGCACTCACAGTTATGCTCCACAAATTGGGTTGGTGTGGGGTTGCTTAGCTGTGTCTGGTCCCCTTCTTCCAAGGCTTCCCACCAGGCTCTCAAACAAGTGTGCCAGCCTCTGGCCTACACACAGGCCTGATGTTCTGGCTTTGGGGCCTCTCTCTGCTAGCTGGCCTGGCTCTCACAGGTATGCTTCACAAATTGGGTTGGTGTGGGGTTGCTTAGCTGTGTCTGGTCCCCTGCTTCTAAGGCTTCCCACCAGGCTCTCAAACAAGTGTGCCAGTCTCTGGCCTACACACAGGCCTGATGCTCTGGCTTTGGGGCCTCTCTCTGCTAGCCGGCCTGGCACTCACAGTTATGCTCCACAAATTGGGTTGGTGTGGGGTTGCTTAGCTGTGTCTGGTCCCCTTCTTCCAAGGCTTCCCACCAGGCTCTCAAACAAGTGTGCCAGCCTCTGGCCTACACATAGGCCTGCCGCTCTGACTTTGGGGCCTCTCTCTGCTAGCTGGCCTGGCACTCACAGTTATGCTCCACAAATTGGGTTGGTGTGGGGTTGCTTAGCTGTGTCTGGTCCCCTTCTTCCAAGGCTTCCCACCAGGCTCTCAAACAAGTGTGCCAGCCTCTGGCCTACACACAGGCCTGATGTTCTGGCTTTGGGGCCTCTCTCTGCTAGCTGGCCTGGCTCTCACAGGTATGCTTCACAAATTCGGTTGGTGTGGGGTTGCTTAGCTGTGTCTGGTCCCCTCCTTCTAAGGCTTCCCACCAGGCTCTCAAACAAGTCTGCCAGTCTCTGGCCTACACACAGGCCTGATGCTCTGGCTTTGGGGCCTCTCTCTGCTAGCCGGTCTGGCACTCACAGGTATGCTCCACAAATTGGGTTGGTGTGGGGTTGCTTAGCTGTGTCTGGTCCCCTTCTTCCAAGGCTTCCCACCAAACAAGTGTGCCAGCCTCTGGCCTACACATAGGCCTGCCGCTCTGACTTTGGGGCCTCTCTCTGCTAGCTGGCCTGGCACTCACAGTTATGCTCCACAAATTGGGTTGGTGTGGGGTTGCTTAGCTGTGTCTGGTCCCCTTCTTCCAAGGCTTCCCACCAGGCTCTCAAACAAGTGTGCCAGCCTCTGGCCTACACACAGGCCTGATGTTCTGGCTTTGGGGCCTCTCTCTGCTAGCTGGCCTGGCACTCACAGTTATGCTCCACAAATTGGGTTGGTGTGGGGTTGCTTAGCTGTGTCTGGTCCCCTTCGTCCAAGGCTTCCCACCAGGCTCTCAAACAAGTGTGCCAGTCTCTGGCCTACACACAGGCCTGATGCTCTGGCTTTGGGGCCTCTCTCTGCTAGCCGGCCTGGCACTCACAGTTATGCTCCACAAATTGGGTTGGTGTGGGGTTGCTTAGCTGTGTCTGGTCCCCTTCTTCCAAGGCTTCCCACCAGGCTCTCAAACAAGTGTGCCAGCCTCTGGCCTACACACAGGCCTGATGCTCTGGCTTTGGGGCCTCTCTCTGCTAGCCGGCCTGGCACTCACAGTTATGCTCCACAAATTGGGTTGGTGTGGGGTTGCTTAGCTGTGTCTGGTCCCCTTCTTCCAAGGCTTCCCACCAGGCTCTCAAACAAGTGTGCCAGTCTCTGGCCTACACACAGGCCTGATGCTCTGGCTTTGGGGCCTCTCTCTGCTAGCCGGCCTGGCACTCACAATTATGCTCCACAAATCGGGTTGGTGTGGGGTTGCTTAGCTGTGTCTGGTCCCCTTCTTCCAAGGCTTCCCACCAGGCTCTCAAACAAGTGTGCCAGCCTCTGGCCTACACACAGGCCTGATGTTCTGGCTTTGGGGCCTCTCTCTGCTAGCTGGCCTGGCTCTCACAGGTATGCTTCACAAATTGGGTTGGTGTGGGGTTGCTTAGCTGTGTCTGGTCCCCTTCTTCCAAGGCTTCCCACCAGGCTCTCAAACAAGTGTGCCAGTCTCTGGCCTACACACAGGCCTGATGCTCTGGCTTTGGGGCCTCTCTCTGCTAGCTGGCCTGGCACTCACAGTTATGCTCCACAAATTGGGTTGGTGTGGGGTTGCTTAGCTTTGTCTGGTCCCCTTCTTCCAAGGCTTCCCACCAGGCTCTCAAACAAGTGTGCCAGCCTCTGGCCTACACACAGGCCTGATATTCTGGCTTTGGGGCCTCTCTCTGCTAGCTGGCCTGGCTCTCACAGGTATGCTTCACAAATTGGGTTGGTGTGGGGTTGCTTAGCTGTGTCTGGTCCCCTTCTTCCAAGGCTTCCCACCAGGCTCTCAAACAAGTGTGCCAGCCTCTGGCCTACACACAGGCCTGATGTTCTGGCTTTGGGGCCTCTCTCTGCTAGCCGGCCTGGCACTCACAGTTATGCTCCACAAATTGGGTTGGTGTGGGGTTGCTTAGCTGTGTCTGGTCCCCTTCTTCCAAGGCTTCCCACCAGGCTCTCAAACAAGTGTGCCAGCCTCTGGCCTACACACAGGCCTGATGTTCTGGCTTTGGGGCCTCTCTCTGCTAGCTGGCCTGGCTCTCACAGGTATGCTTCACAAATTGGGTTGGTGTGGGGTTGCTTAGCTGTGTCTGGTCCCCTTCTTCCAAGGCTTCCCACCAGGCTCTCAAACAAGTGTGCCAGCCTCTGGCCTACACACAGGCCTGATGTTCTGGCTTTGGGGCCTCTCTCTGCTAGCCGGCCTGGCACTCACAGTTATGCTCCACAAATTGGGTTGGTGTGGGGTTGCTTAGCTGTGTCTGGTCCCCTTCTTCCAAGGCTTCCCACCAGGCTCTCAAACAAGTGTGACAGCCTCTGGCCTACACACAGGCCTGATGCTCTGGCTTTGGGGCCTCTCTCTGCTAGCCGGCCTGGCACTCACAGTTATGCTCCACAAATTGGGTTGGTGTGGGGTTGCTTAGCTGTGTCTGGTCCCCTTCTTCCAAGGCTTCCCACCAGGCTCTCAAACAAGTGTGCCAGCCTCTGGCCTACACACAGGCCTGATGCTCTGGCTTTGGGGCCTCTCTCTGCTAGCCGGCCTGGCACTCACAGTTATGCTCCACAAATTGGGTTGGTGTGGGGTTGCTTAGCTGTGTCTGGTCCCCTTCTTCCAAGGCTTCCCACCAGGCTCTCAAACAAGTGTGCCAGTCTCTGGCCTACACACAGGCCTGATGCTCTGGCTTTGGGGCCTCTCTCTGCTAGCTGGCCTGGCTCTCACAGGTATGCTTCACAAATTGGGTTGGTGTGGGGTTGCTTAGCTGTGTCTGGTCCCCTTCTTCCAAGGCTTCCCACCAGGCTTTCAAACAAGTGTGCCAGCCTCTGGCCTACACACAGGCCTGATGTTCTGGCTTTGGGGCCTCTCTCTGCTAGCTGGCCTGGCTCTCACAGGTATGCTTCACAAATTGGGTTGGTGTGGGGTTGCTTAGCTGTGTCTGGTCCCCTGCTTCTAAGGCTTCCCACCAGGCTCTCAAACGAGTGTGCCAGTCTCTGGCCTACACACAGGCCTGATGCTCTGGCTTTGGGGCCTCTCTCTGCTAGCCGGCCTGGCACTCACAGTTATGCTCCACAAATTGGGTTGGTGTGGGGTTGCTTAGCTGTGTCTGGTCCCCTTCTTCCAAGGCTTCCCACCAGGCTCTCAAACAAGTGTGCCAGTCTCTGGCCTACACACAGGCCTGATGTTCTGGCTTTGGGGCCTCTCTCTGCTAGCTGGCCTGGCTCTCACAGGTATGCTTCACAAATTGGGTTGGTGTGGGGTTGCTTAGCTGTGTCTGGTCCCCTGCGTCTAAGGCTTCCCACCAGGCTCTCAAACAAGTGTGCCAGTCTCTGGCCTACACACAGGCCTGATGCTCTGGCTTTGGGGCCTCTCTCTGCTAGCCGGCCTGGCACTCACAGTTATGCTCCACAAATTGGGTTGGTGTGGGGTTGCTTAGCTGTGTCTGGTCCCCTTCTTCCAAGGCTTCCCACCAGGCTCTCAAACAAGTGTGCCAGCCTCTGGCCTACACACAGGCCTGATGTTCTGGCTTTGGGGCCTCTCTCTGCTAGCTGGCCTGGCTCTCACAGGTATGCTTCACAAATTGGGTTGGTGTGGGGTTGCTTAGCTGTGTCTGGTCCCCTGCTTCTAAGGCTTCCCACCAGGCTCTCAAACAAGTGTGCCAGTCTCTGGCCTACACACAGGCCTGATACTCTGGCTTTGGGGCCTCTCTCTGCTAGCCGGCCTGGCACTCACAGTTATGCTCCACAAATTGGGTTGGTGTGGGGTTGCTTAGCTGTGTCTGGTCCCCTTCTTCCAAGGCTTCCCACCAGGCTCTCAAACAAGTGTGCCAGCCTCTGGCCTACACACAGGCCTGATGTTCTGGCTTTGGGGCCTCTCTCTGCTAGCTGGCCTGGCTCTCACAGGTATGCTTCACAAATTGGGTTGGTGTGGGGTTGCTTAGCTGTGTCTGGTCCCCTGCTTCTAAGGCTTCCCACCAGGCTCTCAAACAAGTGTGCCAGTCTCTGGCCTACACACAGGCCTGATGTTCTGGCTTTGGGGCCTCTCTCTGCTAGCCGGCCTGGCACTCACAGTTATGCTCCACAAATTGGGTTGGTGTGGGGTTGCTTAGCTGTGTCTGGTCCCCTTCTTCCAAGGCTTCCCACCAGGCTCTCAAACAAGTGTGCCAGCCTCTGGCCTACACATAGGCCTGCCGCTCTGACTTTGGGGCCTCTCTCTGCTAGCTGGCCTGGCACTCACAGTTATGCTCCACAAATTGGGTTGGTGTGGGGTTGCTTAGCTGTGTCTGGTCCCCTGCTTCTAAGGCTTCCCACCAGGCTCTCAAACAAGTGTGCCAGTCTCTGGCCTACACACAGGCCTGATGCTCTGGCTTTGGGGCCTCTCTCTGCTAGCCGGCCTGGCACTCACAGTTATGCTCCACAAATTGGGTTGGTGTGGGGTTGCTTAGCTGTGTCTGGTCCCCTTCTTCCAAGGCTTCCCACCAGGCTCTCAAACAAGTGTGCCAGCCTCTGGCCTACACACAGGCCTGATGTTCTGGCTTTTGGGCCTCTCTCTGCTAGCTGGCCTGTTTCTCACAGGTATGCTTCACAAATTGGGTTGGTGTGGGGTTGCTTAGCTGTGTCTGCTCCCCTGCTTCTAAGGCTTCCCACCAGGCTCTCAAACAAGTGTGCCAGTCTCTGGCCTACACACAGGCCTGATGCTCTGGCTTTGGGGCCTCTCTCTGCTAGCCGGCCTGGCACTCACAGGTATGCTCCACAAATTGGGTTGGTGTGGGGTTGCTTAGCTGTGTCTGGTCCCCTTCTTCCAAGGCTTCCCACCAGGCTCTCAAACAAGTGTGCCAGCCTCTGGCCTACACATAGGCCTGCCGCTCTGACTTTGGGGCCTCTCTCTGCTAGCTGGCCTGGCACTCACAGTTATGCTCCACAAATTGGGTTGGTGTGGGGTTGCTTAGCTGTGTCTGGTCCCCTTCTTCCAAGGCTTCCCACCAGGCTCTCAAACAAGTGTGCCAGCCTCTGGCCTACACACAGGCCTGATGTTCTGGCTTTGGGGCCTCTCTCTGCTAGCTGGCCTGGCTCTCACAGGTATGCTTCACAAATTGGGTTGGTGTGGGGTTGCTTAGCTGTGTCTGGTCCCCTGCTTCTAAGGCTTCCCACCAGGCTCTCAAACAAGTGTGCCAGTCTCTGGCCTACACACAGGCCTGATGCTCTGGCTTTGGGGCCTCTCTCTGCTAGCCGGCCTGGCACTCACAGTTATGCTCCACAAATTGGGTTGGTGTGGGGTTGCTTAGCTGTGTCTGGTCCCCTTCTTCCAAGGCTTCCCACCAGGCTGTCAAACAAGTGTGCCAGCCTCTGGCCTACACACAGGCCTGATGTTCTGGCTTTGGGGCCTCTCTCTGCTAGCTGGCCTGGCTCTCACAGTTATGCTCCACAAATTGGGTTGGTGTGGGGTTGCTTAGCTGTGTCTGGTCCCCTTCTTCCAAGGCTTCCCACCAGGCTCTCAAACAAGTGTGCCAGCCTCTGGCCTACACATAGGCCTGATGCTCTGGCTTTGGGGCCTCTCTCTGCTAGCCGGCCTGGCACTCACAGTTATGCTCGACAAATTGGGTTGGTGTGGGGTTGCTTAGCTGTGTCTGGTCCCCTTCTTCCAAGGCTTCCCACCAGGCTCTCAAACAAGTGTGCCAGTCTCTGGCCTACACACAGGCCTGATGCTCTGGCTTTGGGGCCTCTCTCTGCTAGCCGGCCTGGCACTCACAGTTATGCTCCACAAATTGGGTTGGTGTGGGGTTGCTTAGCTGTGTCTGGTCCCCTTCTTCCAAGGCTTCCCACCAGGCTCTCAAACAAGTGTGCCAGCCTCTGGCCTACACATAGGCCTGCCGCTCTGACTTTGGGGCCTCTCTCTGCTAGCTGGCCTGGCACACACAGTTATGCTCCACAAATTGGGTTGGTGTGGGGTTGCTTCGCTGTGTCTGGTCCCCTTCTTCCAAGGCTTCCCACCAGGCTCTCAAACAAGTGTGCCAGCCTCTGGCCTACACACAGGCCTGATGTTCTGGCTTTGGGGCCTCTCTCTGCTAGCTGGCCCGGCTCTCACAGGTATGCTTCACAAATTGGGTTGGTGTGGGGTTGCTTAGCTGTGTCTGGTCCCCTGCTTCTAAGGCTTCCCACCAGGCTCTCAAACAAGTGTGCCAGTCTCTGGCCTACACACAGGCCTGATGCTCTGGCTTTGGGGCCTCTCTCTGCTAGCCGGCCTGGCACTCACAGTTATGCTCCACAAATTGGGTTGGTGTGGGGTTGCTTAGCTGTGTCTGGTCCCCTTCTTCCAAGGCTTCCCACCAGGCTCTCAAACAAGTGTGCCAGCCTCTGGCCTACACACAGGCCTGATGTTCTGGCTTTGGGGCCTCTCTCTGCTAGCTGGCCTGGCTCTCACAGGTATGCTTCACAAATTGGGTTGGTGTGGGGTTGCTTAGCTGTGTCTGGTCCCCTGCTTCTAAGGCTTCCCACCAGGCTCTCAAACAAGTGTGCCAGTCTCTGGCCTACACACAGGCCTGATGCTCTGGCTTTGGGGCCTCTCTCTGCTAGCTGGCCTGGCTCTCACAGGTATGCTTCACAAATTGGGTTGGTGTGGGGTTGCTTAGCTGTGTCTGGTCCCCTGCTTCTAAGGCTTCCCACCAGGCTCTCAAACAAGTGTGCCAGTCTCTGGCCTACACACAGGACTGATGCTCTGGCTTTGGGGCCTCTCTCTGCTAGCCGGCCTGGCACTCACAGTTATGCTCCACAAATTGGGTTGGTGTGGGGTTGCTTAGCTGTGTCTGGTCCCCTTCTTCCAAGGCTTCCCACCAGGCTCTCAAACAAGTGTTCCAGCCTCTGGCCTACACACAGGCCTGATGTTCTGGCTTTGGGGCCTCTCTCTGCTAGCTGGCCTGGCTCTCACAGGTATGCTACACAAATTGGGTTGGTGTGGGGTTGCTTAGCTGTGTCTGGTCCCCTGCTTCTAAGGCTTCCCACCAGGCTCTCAAACAAGTGTGCCAGTCTCTGGCCTACACACAGGCCTGATGCTCTGGCTTTGGGGCCTCTCTCTGCTAGCCGGCCTGGCACTCACAGTTATGCTCCACAAATTGGGTTGGTGTGGGGTTGCTTAGCTGTGTCTGGTCCCCTTCTTCCAAGGCTTCCCACCAGGCTCTCAAACAAGTGTGCCAGCCTCTGGCCTACACACAGGCCTGATGTTCTGGCTTTGGGGCCTCTCTCTGCTAGCTGGCCTGGCACTCACAGTAATGCTCCACAAATTGGGTTGGTGTGGGGTTGCTTAGCTGTGTCTGGTCCCCTTCTTCCAAGGCTTCCCACCAGGCTCTCAAACAAGTGTGCCAGCCTCTGGCCTACACACAGGCCTGATGTTCTGGCTTTCGGGCCTCTCTCTGCTAGCTGGCCTGGCTCTCACAGGTATGCTTCACAAATTGGGTTGGTGTGGGGTTGCTTAGCTGTGTCTGGTCCCCTGCTTCTAAGGCTTCCCACCAGGCTCTCAAACAAGTGTGCCAGTCTCTGGCCTACACACCGGCCTGATGCTCTGGCTTTGGGGCCTCTCTCTGCTAGCCGGCCTGGCACTCACAGTTATGCTCCACAAATTGGGTTGGTGTGGGGTTGCTTAGCTGTGTCTGGTCCCCTTCTTCCAAGGCTTCCCACCAGGCTCTCAAACAAGTGTGCCAGCCTCTGGCCTACACACAGGCCAGATGTTCTGGCTTTGGGGCCTCTCTCTGCTAGCTGGCCTGGCTCTCACAGGTATGCTTCACAAATTGGGTTGGTGTGGGGTTGCTTAGCTGTGTCTGGTCCCCTGCTTCTAAGGCTTCCCAACAGGCTCTCAAACAAGTGTGCCAGTCTCTGGCCTACACACAGGCCTGATGCTCTGGCTTTGGGGCCTCTCTCTGCTAGCCGGCCTGGCACTCACAGTTATGCTCCACAAATTGGGTTGGTGTGGGGTTGCTTAGCTGTGTCTGGTCCCCTTCTTCCAAGGCTTCCCACCAGGCTCTCAAACAAGTGTGCCAGCCTCTGGCCTACACACAGGCCTGATGTTCTGGCTTTGGGGCCTCTCTCTGCTAGCTGGCCTGGCTCTCACAGGTATGCTTCACAAATTGGGTTGGTGTGGGGTTGCTTAGCTGTGTCTGGTCCCCTGCTTCTAAGGCTTCCCACCAGGCTCTCAAACAAGTGTGCCAGTCTCTGGCCTACACACAGGCCTGATGTTCTGGCTTTGGGGCCTCTCTCTGCTAGCCGGCCTGGCACTCACAGTTATGCTCCACAAATTGGGTTGGTGTGGGGTTGCTTAGCTGTGTCTGGTCCCCTTCTTCCAAGGCTTCCCACCAGGCTCTCAAACAAGTGTGCCAGCCTCTGGCCTACACATAGGCCTGCCGCTCTGACTTTGGGGCCTCTCTCTGCTAGCTGGCCTGGCACTCACAGTTATGCTCCACAAATTGGGTTGGTGTGGGGTTGCTTAGCTGTGTCTGGTCCCCTGCTTCTAAGGCTTCCCACCAGGCTCTCAAACAAGTGTGCCAGTCTCTGGCCTATACACAGGCCTGATGCTCTGGCTTTGGGGCCTCTCTCTGCTAGCCGGCCTGGCACTCACAGTTATGCTCCACAAATTGGGTTGGTGTGGGGTTGCTTAGCTGTGTCTGGTCCCCTTCTTCCAAGGCTTCCCACCAGGCTCTCAAACAAGTGTGCCAGTCTCTGGCCTACACACAGGCCTGATGTTCTGGCTTTGGGGCCTCTCTCTGCTAGCTGGCCTGGCTCTCACAGGTATGCTTCACAAATTGGGTTGGTGTGGGGTTGCTTAGCTGTGTCTGGTCCCCTGCTTCTAAGGCTTCCCACCAGGCTCTCAAACAAGTGTGCCAGTCTCTGGCCTACACACAGGCCTGATGCTCTGGCTTTGGGGCCTCTCTCTGCTAGCCGGCCTGGCACTCACAGTTATGCTCCACAAATTGGGTTGGTGTGGGGTTGCTTAGCTGTGTCTGGTCCCCTTCTTCCAAGGCTTCCCACCAGGCTCTCAAACAAGTGTGCCAGCCTCTGGCCTACACATAGGCCTGCCGCTCTGACTTTGGGGCCTCTCTCTGCTAGCTGGCCTGGCACTCACAGTTATGCTCCACAAATTGGGTTGGTGTGGGGTTGCTTAGCTGTGTCTGGTCCCCTTCTTCCAAGGCTTCCCACCAGGCTCTCAAACAAGTGTGCCAGCCTCTGGCCTACACACAGGCCTGATGTTCTGGCTTTGGGGCCTCTCTCTGCTAGCTGGCCTGGCTCTCACAGGTATGCTTCACAAATTGGGTTGGTGTGGGGTTGCTTAGCTGTGTCTGGTCCCCTGCTTCTAAGGCTTCCCACCAGGCTCTCAAACAAGTGTGCCAGTCTCTGGCCTACACACAGGCCTGATGCTCTGGCTTTGGGGCCTCTCTCTGCTAGCCGGCCTGGCACTCACAGTTATGCTCCACAAATTGGGTTGGTGTGGGGTTGCTTAGCTGTGTCTGGTCCCCTTCTTCCAAGGCTTCCCACCAGGCTCTCAAACAAGTGTGCCAGCCTCTGGCCTACACACAGGCCTGATGTTCTGGCTTTGGGGCCTCTCTCTGCTAGCTGGCCTGGTTCTCACAGGTATGCTTCACAAATTGGGTTGGTGTGGGGTTGCTTAGCTGTGTCTGGTCCCCTGCTTCTAAGGCTTCCCACCAGGCTCTCAAACAAGTGTGCCAGTCTCTGGCCAACACACAGGACTGATGCTCTGGCTTTGGGGCCTCTCTCTGCTAGCCGGCCTGGCACTCACAGTTATGCTCCACAAATTGGGTTGGTGTGGGGTTGCTTAGCTGTGTCTGGTCCCCTTCTTCCAAGGCTTCCCACCAGGCTCTCAAACAAGTGTGCCAGCCTCTGGCCTACACACAGGCCTGATGTTCTGGCTTTGGGGCCTCTCTCTGCTAGCTAGCCTGGCTCTCACAGGTATGCTTCACAAATTGGGTTGGTGTGGGGTTGCTTAGCTGTGTCTGGTCCCCTGCTTCTAAGGCTTCCCACCAGGCTCTCAAACAAGTGTGCCAGTCTCTGGCCTACACACAGGCCTGATGCTCTGGCTTTGGGGCCTCTCTCTGCTAGCCGGCCTGGCACTCACAGTTATGCTCCACAAATTGGGTTGGTGTGGGGTTGCTTAGCTGTGTCTGGTCCCCTTCTTCCAAGGCTTCCCACCAGGCTCTCAAACAAGTGTGCCAGCCTCTGGCCTACACACAGGCCTGATGTTCTGGCTTTGGGGCCTCTCTCTGCTAGCTGGCCTGGCTCTCACAGGTATGCTTCACAAATTGGGTTGGTGTGGGGTTGCTTAGCTGTGTCTGGTCCCCTGCTTCTAAGGCTTCCCACCAGGCTCTCAAACAAGTGTGCCAGTCTCTGGCCTACACACAGGCCTGATGCTCTGGCTTTGGGGCCTCTCTCTGCTAGCCGGCCTGGCACTCACAGTTATGCTCCACAAATTGGGTTGGTGTGGGGTTGCTTAGCTGTGTCTGGTCCCCTTCTTCCAAGGCTTCCCACCAGGCTCTCAAACAAGTGTGCCAGCCTCTGGCCTACACATAGGCCTGCCGCTCTGACTTTGGGGCCTCTCTCTGCTAGCTGGCCTGGCACTCACAGTTATGCTCCACAAATTGGGTTGGTGTGGGGTTGCTTAGCTGTGTCTGGTCCCCTTCTTCCAAGGCTTCCCACCAGGCTCTCAAACAAGTGTGCCAGCCTCTGGCCTACACACAGGCCTGATGTTCTGGCTTTGGGGCCTCTCTCTGCTAGCTGGCCTGGCTCTCACAGGTATGCTTCACAAATTCGGTTGGTGTGGGGTTGCTTAGCTGTGTCTGGTCCCCTCCTTCTAAGGCTTCCCACCAGGCTCTCAAACAAGTCTGCCAGTCTCTGGCCTACACACAGGCCTGATGCTCTGGCTTTGGGGCCTCTCTCTGCTAGCCGGTCTGGCACTCACAGGTATGCTCCACAAATTGGGTTGGTGTGGGGTTGCTTAGCTGTGTCTGGTCCCCTTCTTCCAAGGCTTCCCACCAAACAAGTGTGCCAGCCTCTGGCCTACACATAGGCCTGCCGCTCTGACTTTGGGGCCTCTCTCTGCTAGCTGGCCTGGCACTCACAGTTATGCTCCACAAATTGGGTTGGTGTGGGGTTGCTTAGCTGTGTCTGGTCCCCTTCTTCCAAGGCTTCCCACCAGGCTCTCAAACAAGTGTGCCAGCCTCTGGCCTACACACAGGCCTGATGTTCTGGCTTTGGGGCCTCTCTCTGCTAGCTGGCCTGGCACTCACAGTTATGCTCCACAAATTGGGTTGGTGTGGGGTTGCTTAGCTGTGTCTGGTCCCCTTCGTCCAAGGCTTCCCACCAGGCTCTCAAACAAGTGTGCCAGTCTCTGGCCTACACACAGGCCTGATGCTCTGGCTTTGGGGCCTCTCTCTGCTAGCCGGCCTGGCACTCACAGTTATGCTCCACAAATTGGGTTGGTGTGGGGTTGCTTAGCTGTGTCTGGTCCCCTTCTTCCAAGGCTTCCCACCAGGCTCTCAAACAAGTGTGCCAGCCTCTGGCCTACACACAGGCCTGATGTTCTGGCTTTTGGGCCTCTCTCTGCTAGCTGGCCTGTTTCTCACAGGTATGCTTCACAAATTGGGTTGGTGTGGGGTTGCTTAGCTGTGTCTGCTCCCCTGCTTCTAAGGCTTCCCACCAGGCTCTCAAACAAGTGTGCCAGTCTCTGGCCTACACACAGGCCTGATGCTCTGGCTTTGGGGCCTCTCTCTGCTAGCCGGCCTGGCACTCACAGGTATGCTCCACAAATTGGGTTGGTGTGGGGTTGCTTAGCTGTGTCTGGTCCCCTTCTTCCAAGGGTTCCCACCAGGCTCTCAAACAAGTGTGCCAGCCTCTGGCCTACACATAGGCCTGCCGCTCTGACTTTGGGGCCTCTCTCTGCTAGCTGGCCTGGCACTCACAGTTATGCTCCACAAATTGGGTTGGTGTGGGGTTGCTTAGCTGTGTCTGGTCCCCTTCTTCCAAGGCTTCCCACCAGGCTCTCAAACAAGTGTGCCAGCCTCTGGCCTACACACAGGCCTGATGTTCTGGCTTTGGGGCCTCTCTCTGCTAGCTGGCCTGGCTCTCACAGGTATGCTTCACAAATTGGGTTGGTGTGGGGTTGCTTAGCTGTGTCTGGTCCCCTGCTTCTAAGGCTTCCCACCAGGCTCTCAAACAAGTGTGCCAGTCTCTGGCCTACACACAGGCCTGATGCTCTGGCTTTGGGGCCTCTCTCTGCTAGCCGGCCTGGCACTCACAGTTATGCTCCACAAATTGGGTTGGTGTGGGGTTGCTTAGCTGTGTCTGGTCCCCTTCTTCCAAGGCTTCCCACCAGGCTGTCAAACAAGTGTGCCAGCCTCTGGCCTACACACAGGCCTGATGTTCTGGCTTTGGGGCCTCTCTCTGCTAGCTGGCCTGGCTCTCACAGTTATGCTCCACAAATTGGGTTGGTGTGGGGTTGCTTAGCTGTGTCTGGTCCCCTTCTTCCAAGGCTTCCCACCAGGCTCTCAAACAAGTGTGCCAGCCTCTGGCCTACACATAGGCCTGATGCTCTGGCTTTGGGGCCTCTCTCTGCTAGCCGGCCTGGCACTCACAGTTATGCTCGACAAATTGGGTTGGTGTGGGGTTGCTTAGCTGTGTCTGGTCCCCTTCTTCCAAGGCTTCCCACCAGGCTCTCAAACAAGTGTGCCAGTCTCTGGCCTACACACAGGCCTGATGCTCTGGCTTTGGGGCCTCTCTCTGCTAGCCGGCCTGGCACTCACAGTTATGCTCCACAAATTGGGTTGGTGTGGGGTTGCTTAGCTGTGTCTGGTCCCCTTCTTCCAAGGCTTCCCACCAGGCTCTCAAACAAGTGTGCCAGCCTCTGGCCTACACATAGGCCTGCCGCTCTGACTTTGGGGCCTCTCTCTGCTAGCTGGCCTGGCACACACAGTTATGCTCCACAAATTGGGTTGGTGTGGGGTTGCTTCGCTGTGTCTGGTCCCCTTCTTCCAAGGCTTCCCACCAGGCTCTCAAACAAGTGTGCCAGCCTCTGGCCTACACACAGGCCTGATGTTCTGGCTTTGGGGCCTCTCTCTGCTAGCTGGCCCGGCTCTCACAGGTATGCTTCACAAATTGGGTTGGTGTGGGGTTGCTTAGCTGTGTCTGGTCCCCTGCTTCTAAGGCTTCCCACCAGGCTCTCAAACAAGTGTGCCAGTCTCTGGCCTACACACAGGCCTGATGCTCTGGCTTTGGGGCCTCTCTCTGCTAGCCGGCCTGGCACTCACAGTTATGCTCCACAAATTGGGTTGGTGTGGGGTTGCTTAGCTGTGTCTGGTCCCCTTCTTCCAAGGCTTCCCACCAGGCTCTCAAACAAGTGTGCCAGCCTCTGGCCTACACACAGGCCTGATGTTCTGGCTTTGGGGCCTCTCTCTGCTAGCTGGCCTGGCTCTCACAGGTATGCTTCACAAATTGGGTTGGTGTGGGGTTGCTTAGCTGTGTCTGGTCCCCTGCTTCTAAGGCTTCCCACCAGGCTCTCAAACAAGTGTGCCAGTCTCTGGCCTACACACAGGCCTGATGCTCTGGCTTTGGGGCCTCTCTCTGCTAGCTGGCCTGGCTCTCACAGGTATGCTTCACAAATTGGGTTGGTGTGGGGTTGCTTAGCTGTGTCTGGTCCCCTGCTTCTAAGGCTTCCCACCAGGCTCTCAAACAAGTGTGCCAGTCTCTGGCCTACACACAGGACTGATGCTCTGGCTTTGGGGCCTCTCTCTGCTAGCCGGCCTGGCACTCACAGTTATGCTCCACAAATTGGGTTGGTGTGGGGTTGCTTAGCTGTGTCTGGTCCCCTTCTTCCAAGGCTTCCCACCAGGCTCTCAAACAAGTGTTCCAGCCTCTGGCCTACACACAGGCCTGATGTTCTGGCTTTGGGGCCTCTCTCTGCTAGCTGGCCTGGCTCTCACAGGTATGCTACACAAATTGGGTTGGTGTGGGGTTGCTTAGCTGTGTCTGGTCCCCTGCTTCTAAGGCTTCCCACCAGGCTCTCAAACAAGTGTGCCAGTCTCTGGCCTACACACAGGCCTGATGCTCTGGCTTTGGGGCCTCTCTCTGCTAGCCGGCCTGGCACTCACAGTTATGCTCCACAAATTGGGTTGGTGTGGGGTTGCTTAGCTGTGTCTGGTCCCCTTCTTCCAAGGCTTCCCACCAGGCTCTCAAACAAGTGTGCCAGCCTCTGGCCTACACACAGGCCTGATGTTCTGGCTTTGGGGCCTCTCTCTGCTAGCTGGCCTGGCACTCACAGTAATGCTCCACAAATTGGGTTGGTGTGGGGTTGCTTAGCTGTGTCTGGTCCCCTTCTTCCAAGGCTTCCCACCAGGCTCTCAAACAAGTGTGCCAGCCTCTGGCCTACACACAGGCCTGATGTTCTGGCTTTCGGGCCTCTCTCTGCTAGCTGGCCTGGCTCTCACAGGTATGCTTCACAAATTGGGTTGGTGTGGGGTTGCTTAGCTGTGTCTGGTCCCCTGCTTCTAAGGCTTCCCACCAGGCTCTCAAACAAGTGTGCCAGTCTCTGGCCTACACACCGGCCTGATGCTCTGGCTTTGGGGCCTCTCTCTGCTAGCCGGCCTGGCACTCACAGTTATGCTCCACAAATTGGGTTGGTGTGGGGTTGCTTAGCTGTGTCTGGTCCCCTTCTTCCAAGGCTTCCCACCAGGCTCTCAAACAAGTGTGCCAGCCTCTGGCCTACACACAGGCCAGATGTTCTGGCTTTGGGGCCTCTCTCTGCTAGCTGGCCTGGCTCTCACAGGTATGCTTCACAAATTGGGTTGGTGTGGGGTTGCTTAGCTGTGTCTGGTCCCCTGCTTCTAAGGCTTCCCAACAGGCTCTCAAACAAGTGTGCCAGTCTCTGGCCTACACACAGGCCTGATGCTCTGGCTTTGGGGCCTCTCTCTGCTAGCCGGCCTGGCACTCACAGTTATGCTCCACAAATTGGGTTGGTGTGGGGTTGCTTAGCTGTGTCTGGTCCCCTTCTTCCAAGGCTTCCCACCAGGCTCTCAAACAAGTGTGCCAGCCTCTGGCCTACACACAGGCCTGATGTTCTGGCTTTGGGGCCTCTCTCTGCTAGCTGGCCTGGCTCTCACAGGTATGCTTCACAAATTGGGTTGGTGTGGGGTTGCTTAGCTGTGTCTGGTCCCCTGCTTCTAAGGCTTCCCACCAGGCTCTCAAACAAGTGTGCCAGTCTCTGGCCTACACACAGGCCTGATGTTCTGGCTTTGGGGCCTCTCTCTGCTAGCCGGCCTGGCACTCACAGTTATGCTCCACAAATTGGGTTGGTGTGGGGTTGCTTAGCTGTGTCTGGTCCCCTTCTTCCAAGGCTTCCCACCAGGCTCTCAAACAAGTGTGCCAGCCTCTGGCCTACACATAGGCCTGCCGCTCTGACTTTGGGGCCTCTCTCTGCTAGCTGGCCTGGCACTCACAGTTATGCTCCACAAATTGGGTTGGTGTGGGGTTGCTTAGCTGTGTCTGGTCCCCTGCTTCTAAGGCTTCCCACCAGGCTCTCAAACAAGTGTGCCAGTCTCTGGCCTATACACAGGCCTGATGCTCTGGCTTTGGGGCCTCTCTCTGCTAGCCGGCCTGGCACTCACAGTTATGCTCCACAAATTGGGTTGGTGTGGGGTTGCTTAGCTGTGTCTGGTCCCCTTCTTCCAAGGCTTCCCACCAGGCTCTCAAACAAGTGTGCCAGTCTCTGGCCTACACACAGGCCTGATGTTCTGGCTTTGGGGCCTCTCTCTGCTAGCTGGCCTGGCTCTCACAGGTATGCTTCACAAATTGGGTTGGTGTGGGGTTGCTTAGCTGTGTCTGGTCCCCTGCTTCTAAGGCTTCCCACCAGGCTCTCAAACAAGTGTGCCAGTCTCTGGCCTACACACAGGCCTGATGCTCTGGCTTTGGGGCCTCTCTCTGCTAGCCGGCCTGGCACTCACAGTTATGCTCCACAAATTGGGTTGGTGTGGGGTTGCTTAGCTGTGTCTGGTCCCCTTCTTCCAAGGCTTCCCACCAGGCTCTCAAACAAGTGTGCCAGCCTCTGGCCTACACATAGGCCTGCCGCTCTGACTTTGGGGCCTCTCTCTGCTAGCTGGCCTGGCACTCACAGTTATGCTCCACAAATTGGGTTGGTGTGGGGTTGCTTAGCTGTGTCTGGTCCCCTTCTTCCAAGGCTTCCCACCAGGCTCTCAAACAAGTGTGCCAGCCTCTGGCCTACACACAGGCCTGATGTTCTGGCTTTGGGGCCTCTCTCTGCTAGCTGGCCTGGCTCTCACAGGTATGCTTCACAAATTGGGTTGGTGTGGGGTTGCTTAGCTGTGTCTGGTCCCCTGCTTCTAAGGCTTCCCACCAGGCTCTCAAACAAGTGTGCCAGTCTCTGGCCTACACACAGGCCTGATGCTCTGGCTTTGGGGCCTCTCTCTGCTAGCCGGCCTGGCACTCACAGTTATGCTCCACAAATTGGGTTGGTGTGGGGTTGCTTAGCTGTGTCTGGTCCCCTTCTTCCAAGGCTTCCCACCAGGCTCTCAAACAAGTGTGCCAGCCTCTGGCCTACACACAGGCCTGATGTTCTGGCTTTGGGGCCTCTCTCTGCTAGCTGGCCTGGTTCTCACAGGTATGCTTCACAAATTGGGTTGGTGTGGGGTTGCTTAGCTGTGTCTGGTCCCCTGCTTCTAAGGCTTCCCACCAGGCTCTCAAACAAGTGTGCCAGTCTCTGGCCAACACACAGGACTGATGCTCTGGCTTTGGGGCCTCTCTCTGCTAGCCGGCCTGGCACTCACAGTTATGCTCCACAAATTGGGTTGGTGTGGGGTTGCTTAGCTGTGTCTGGTCCCCTTCTTCCAAGGCTTCCCACCAGGCTCTCAAACAAGTGTGCCAGCCTCTGGCCTACACACAGGCCTGATGTTCTGGCTTTGGGGCCTCTCTCTGCTAGCTAGCCTGGCTCTCACAGGTATGCTTCACAAATTGGGTTGGTGTGGGGTTGCTTAGCTGTGTCTGGTCCCCTGCTTCTAAGGCTTCCCACCAGGCTCTCAAACAAGTGTGCCAGTCTCTGGCCTACACACAGGCCTGATGCTCTGGCTTTGGGGCCTCTCTCTGCTAGCCGGCCTGGCACTCACAGTTATGCTCCACAAATTGGGTTGGTGTGGGGTTGCTTAGCTGTGTCTGGTCCCCTTCTTCCAAGGCTTCCCACCAGGCTCTCAAACAAGTGTGCCAGCCTCTGGCCTACACACAGGCCTGATGTTCTGGCTTTGGGGCCTCTCTCTGCTAGCTGGCCTGGCTCTCACAGGTATGCTTCACAAATTGGGTTGGTGTGGGGTTGCTTAGCTGTGTCTGGTCCCCTGCTTCTAAGGCTTCCCACCAGGCTCTCAAACAAGTGTGCCAGTCTCTGGCCTACACACAGGCCTGATGCTCTGGCTTTGGGGCCTCTCTCTGCTAGCCGGCCTGGCACTCACAGTTATGCTCCACAAATTGGGTTGGTGTGGGGTTGCTTAGCTGTGTCTGGTCCCCTTCTTCCAAGGCTTCCCACCAGGCTCTCAAACAAGTGTGCCAGCCTCTGGCCTACACATAGGCCTGCCGCTCTGACTTTGGGGCCTCTCTCTGCTAGCTGGCCTGGCACTCACAGTTATGCTCCACAAATTGGGTTGGTGTGGGGTTGCTTAGCTGTGTCTGGTCCCCTTCTTCCAAGGCTTCCCACCAGGCTCTCAAACAAGTGTGCCAGCCTCTGGCCTACACACAGGCCTGATGTTCTGGCTTTGGGGCCTCTCTCTGCTAGCTGGCCTGGCTCTCACAGGTATGCTTCACAAATTCGGTTGGTGTGGGGTTGCTTAGCTGTGTCTGGTCCCCTCCTTCTAAGGCTTCCCACCAGGCTCTCAAACAAGTCTGCCAGTCTCTGGCCTACACACAGGCCTGATGCTCTGGCTTTGGGGCCTCTCTCTGCTAGCCGGTCTGGCACTCACAGGTATGCTCCACAAATT
>NW_026559759.1:0-38135 GCF_028583425.1 Eublepharis macularius
TGTAATCCTATGCGACGCTTTCCGAGGGGGGCGTGTTGGGAGCAAAACCGTGCAGGAGTCCAGTGGCACTCGAAAGGCTGGCAGCGTTGATTCGAGCATAAACGTGCCGGAGCCAGAACTCTTTCCATCAGCCGTCTTTCAAGAAACTTGAAATACATTTTGTTCGCCTCTAAATATCACCGGACGACTTTTTTTATCCAATGCAGTGCTACTTCAGTAAGCCCACTGCAATCAATGGTTTACGCTGGAGTAACTTTACACAGGATTGCACCGTTCGCTTTTTTTTTTTTTTTTTGGACAGTGCAGTCCTAAACAGAGAGTTGCGCTCTTCCAAATCCATTGAAGTCAATGGGCTTAGAAAAGTATAAACTCCGTTTAGGTTGGGGCTGTTAAACCCTTAATTAATTAATTGCTCGGTCATTTAATAAACGTAAATCTATAAACGTAAGAAAAAGCGACTAGGAAGGGCGAGAAGAGAGCGCGAACGGGCCCTGATAGCCGGAGCGTCCTTAAAGCACGGCATATGTTTGGAGATCTTTGATGCTCTCCTGCCCTCGCCACGATTTGGCTCTCCTTCTAACCGATGCTCGTCCCCTTCCCAGCTCACAATATAGTCCCCCCACTTCTTCTTGTCGAGTTATATACTAGAGAGAGATCGTAAACACACAGGCAAAGCAGATCTCGAAGGGAAACTCCGTTACGCTCATTTGTGGGATAGAAACAGATTTAAACCCAGTGACAAAAACGATTTCACCCCTTGGAATGTAAAACCAGTTCCACGCACACGCACTCCCTGTCCTTCATCGGAGCTGGGTGGGTTCAAGGAAGAGGAATCGTTTGTTCTGTGAAAGCGCGTCATTTCCAGCGAAATCACACATACGCCCGTCCACTAGTTTTTAAAGCCCTTCGATGTTCCGTGGGAAATCCAATTGGAAATGTCGCTTCTTACTTTGCAGTCGAGTAATCGCTTGTTCGTTGCACCGCCCCTTGCTATCATTTCCAGTTATTAATTATTTTATTTATTGAATGATATAACAATGATAAAAATAACCATAACACTAAAAATTGCTCTTCCAGACGGATGAAGGCACGCTCAGAGCGGAGAACATGGGCAGTGCTGTTGGACAGAGAAGAGCGCCTCGCTCGAGGCCACCTGCTGAGCTCATGGCAGTGGTGGGAGTCGAGCCAACCGAGGGCTGATTCCCACTTAACCACTATGCTATCTATTGCCGCAGTCGTAATTGTTGCTCTTCTACACACTATATTCCATTTTGGGGGCAAGGCACTCCAAATTATACCTGGACACGTTTCAATTTAAAAATATAACAATAGTTTCGATTCTGATTGTACTAATAGTTAGACAATACTTCGACAATACATATAACAATAGTTTGTTTATCTACCACTGTTCTAGAGAGATCAGTGTGCCGCTCAGAGTGGTAAACAAAGTCAGTGTTATTATTATCCTCGCAATGCAGCTGGGGAGCTGGGGCCGAGAGGAGGGGCTTACTCAAGGCCACCTGCTGAGCTCAGGCAATGGTGGGAGTCGAACCAGCAGAGTGATGGTTCACAGCCCAACCATCACATAACCGCTGCTGCTGCTGCTTCGTCGTCAATTTTGCAGATAAAACAGATCATCTCGCCCGGATCTTCAAGGGCCAGTTCGATGCAATGAAAAGTTTGGGCACATTGCTGGGAACAGCAGCTCCGACCAGGAAGGCGTCAGAAGAGGGAGACATTGGTAGAGAAAGATGCTCGGGAAGGATCGCGGGGCTCTTGCGATAAAGCCATGTTCGATGCATGGCGGGAAAAAAAAATTCATTGCGCTCTTGGAGGCTGCGGCTCGGGTCCGGAAAGATGCCGGGGCTCGCCCCGCCTGTCTTCCGCGATGACTTTCTGGAAGCGCAGTCTAGTCCCGAACGCGTGAATCCGTGAGAGAGAAGCGAGTGGCTCTGAGCACGTGCAGAGTGTTTTTCTCCACTAAAAGGAGACCAGCCCTACAGGGGGGCCTATGTAAAGGATGCCTGTATATGTGCCTTCCCCCGACTCTGGGGGCAAATATCTGGAGGCAGGGCCATTCAGATGAGGAAAGAGCCTTCCTGTGGGCAGGAGTGAGGGAACAAGCCTAAGCAGGTCTACTCGGAAGTAAACCCCATTTTAGTCACTGGGGCTTACTCCCAGGAAAGTATTTTTTAGGGTAACCTCGGCCTTGATGGGATTCTCTTAGTCCCCGCAACTGAACTATTCAAAAACCGAACTATTCAAAAAGGCTTTTTGCTCGAATGGGAGGGCTCTGTTGTAGGGAAGATGCTTCGCTAATGAGTTAGGGACCATAGACTTCATCACGATATTGCCTTACATATTATCTATTGCTTTTAATATGTACTCCTACGCACCACCAGAGCTCCATGTTGTCTAATGTCAGTCCTAGAATTATGTTCTGTTTCAATATTTTTTCTACTCTGTATTGGATTCTTGCTAATACTATGTCTTTTAAACTTGTGTCTGTTTACCCTATGGCATCGCTTGTGGAAAAGTCCTTGATACTGTATTGAAACGTACTTGGTACTGATTGTACTAATCTCATACTGTCAGGGGTCATTGCGTAGAAAAAGAGCTGGAGGAACTCATTAGCATCTCTTTAGCATAACTGATTTGCATATGCCACACCCCTGACATCACCTATCCTGGCTGTTTTGGACCCAATCCTAGCCATTCAGGGCAGAAATTGGGCCCAAAATGGCGAAAAGGGGCTGAAAATGGCTGAAAAAGGGCCCCAAATGGTCAGGATTGGGCTGCTGCTGAGCGGGAGAATGATCCACCACCCATCAGAGGCCCAATCCAGGCCATTTTGGACCCAATCCAGGCCGAAACAGGCCCAAAATGGCGAAGAGTCAGGTGGGCGGGGCCACCTGACATGTGACCTCTTTGGGGAACTACTGGAACTGCGTTCCTGCACGTTCCTCCTCGAAATGAGCCCTGCATACTGTGTAATCCTCCTAGAGTCTCAGTGAGAAAGGCGGACTACAAACAAACAAACAAACAAACAAACAAACAAACAAACAAACAAACAAACAAACAAACAAACAAACAAACAAACAAACAAACAAAATGCTTTCAACTAAAATAAATAATGGGAAATTTGGATCATGGGATCATGTCTGGTAGTGGGGACGAAAATGGACTTTGCACATTCTCAGAATCACTGGTGACTTTTGCAATTAGCAGATGTCTCCTAGGCCTGCATTCTGGCACTGAAATTGAGTTTGTGGATTAAACTAGAAGGCCTTGAACCTTGGTTGAAATCAAACCCTTGAGGGATGCACCCCAAATCATCCAGCCGAGACTATTGATGATGATGATGATGTATTAGTGGGTGAGAAAATGAGCTGCTGTATGGGAGGTCCTGGGTTCAAATTCTTGTCCATACCACTCAAGCAGGCAAGCCATTCTCCCTCCCTGATCTACAAGCCTGCTTCCTCTGTATCTATGCATATATACCTGCTGACACTTCATGCATTTGATACACATTTACTTCTCCCAAAGCAATCTGTTGATCTCTAAAGTGTGTAAACATTAAACATACAATATAACACATTGCCATTACACCCTTAATACATGTAGTGTGGCACATCCTACATTTAAAAAAAGAAAGCCACATCCTTGCCCCACTTTCCCAATGTGTATTTCTGTGCAGACAGAAGAACGAGGAGATGAGAGACTGGTAATGTAATCTATGCTGACATTCTTTATATATGGAATGCTTTACCACAAAATAACAATTAGAGAAACTGAGGGCAGACCCAAAACTCAATTATTCAAGAGGGCTTTTTACTCAGATAGGCGGACTCTACAGTAAGGAAGTAGTAAAGAGTCCAGTAGCACCTTTAAGACCAACCAACTTTATTGTAGCATACAGGGGTTATTTCGTGGAAAAAGAACTGGAGGAACATATCAGCATAACTCATTAGCATAACTCATTAGCATATGCCACACCCCTTGCCATCACTGGAAGTGTGTCATTAGTGTAACTGATTTGCATGTGCCACACCCCCTGACATCACCTATCCTGGCTGTTTTGGACCCAATCCTGGCCATTCAGGGATGAAATAGGGCCCAAAATGGCAAAAAGGGGCTGAAAATGGCCCAAAAGGGGCCCAAAATGGTCAGGATCAGGCTGCTGTTGAGTCCCCCAATCCAGGCTGAAACGGGCCCTAAATGGCCGAGAGTCAGGTGGGCAAGGCCGCCTGACATGTGACCTCTTTGGGGAACTGCCGAAAGTGCGTTCCTGCATGTTCCCCCTTGAAATGAGCCCTGGTAGCATACATTTTGAGAACCACAGCTCTCTTCGTCAGATGCAGTTCTCGAAAGCTAGTTGGTTAGTCTTAAAGGTGTTATTGGGTTCTTTACTATTTTGCAACTACAGACTAACATGGCAAACTCCTCTGGAACTATAAGGAAGCATTCTCAAAATAGATGCATAAGTAAAAGGACAGGGGCTATAAGCTTTACTACTACGTACTGTCTGTTGCTGTAAATATGATACTACTGGATAGTTTCTATGTTGCTTAATATGCCACACTGGCAGGAACTGCTGTGCTCATGGGCACGGAGTTACCACCCTCATGGTGGGGCCTCGGCTTCTCCCAAAATTTCCTCCAGAGATCCGTTTCTCTGGAGGACATGGCAGCTTCAAATGGGAAGGCGGACTCTATGTGGCATGAGATCCGCACTGGTCTCCCTCCCCTCCCCATACTCCCTCCTCTCAAGGCATCACCCTTGAATCTCTAGGAATTCCCTAAACCAAAGAGGTAGCCCTGCACACAGTGGAAATCACTGAGCAGATAAATAATACCACGAACACAGCTTTCCCAGATGAGAAACTGTGTCAGCTCTCTCTTTGCTGCCCTGCTTCTGTTACTTAGCAGGATGGAGAATTGTGTAACATCTAGGCTGAGTGTTTATTTCTCTCCAGTGCAGGCATTTAAGGCCTGCCTGGGAGTGAGCCAAAGGGCTCTTGGCCAAGCCGGCCTTCAGTCTGAGAGTAGGGCTGGCAACCCTCATTGCCTGCCACCACTTTGAGTGGCAGGGGGAGAAATATTGTTAAAAATCAGTGTCACATGTGCCATAGAGTTACTTCCCGAGAAAGCCCAGAAGTATAGAGTTTCTGGCAATTCCTAGAGCTACATGATGTCACTTCTGGGTTTTCCTGGAAGTAACATAATGCATACATGAGGCAATGCACCCCCATGTCCCTGCACCCCAAGCTACCACCAGGTGTCAGGCTAGTCCAAGCAACCCTATCTGGCAACCGGTGGAGGATCAGAGGGCAGGGACAAGAGGGGATAGTGCTGGTGACAGTGTGATGTCATTTCCAGGGAAAATCCAGAAGTAACATCACACCTCTCTAGAAAGCACTAGAAACCATAGAGTTTCTGGCAATTCCTAGAGAGGACTGCTGTCACTTCTGGGTTTTCCCTGGAAGTGATGTCACACCATTGGCCCAACACCACCAACACTTAGAGAGGCAGTGGGAAATGTGAGCTGCATGTGCCTTAGCTCTTTGCCTGACAGTTGTAGCCTAGAACTGGCAAGAATATTCCCTGGAAAAGGGATCTGCACTGCAGTTAGAAGCCTTTACTCCCTCCTCTCTCCCTGTTCGTACGTTTTTGTATTATTATTAGACTTTATTTTTTGTTGTGAGCTTCCAGCTCTGGGTTGGGAAATCCCTGGAGATTCGGGAGCAGAGCATGGGAAGTGCTGGGTCTAGGGAGAGAAGGAAGCTGAGCAGTGATGCGATGACATAGAATTCAGTTTCCGAAGCTGCCGTTTTCTCCAAGGGATCTGATCTCTGTACTCTGGAGAACAGTTGCAATTCAGGCCCTGCCTTGATGTTGGTAACCCTCTCTTTGGGTATCCATTTGGGGAGAAAGGTGGGTAATCCACACAACAAAATGCAACAACATAGCAGTGGAAATTTTTTCCTGTCCTGTGATGCGGAGAGTATTGCTGGACCATGGGGAAAGACATAGGAAAGAGGCAGTCAAAAAGCGATGAGCTGGTCCCCCTTCACCTTTTTTAGCTGAACCAGCAGGTTGGCTTAATGTAGGATTCACACACCTTCTCCCCACCCACCCCCACCTACTGTTTCTTCCAAGAAGGTAACATTTTTTGAGTTTCATGCCGCAAATCTGTATCAATGCCATCTTCTCTCCTTGTTTTCTAATTAGCCTAATTGAATTCACATTGCTTAAAAGTGGGCGCCCAAGATGTTTAGCTTGATGGGATGACGCCTTTGAGCTCCACCGATCCTATTAGCCGTAAGAAGAATGAAAATCCCAAGGAGGGCTGAGGCTTCGATAGCAGCAGCCGTTCTCACGTCAGGGATCCTGGTAAGCCGGTCCTCCCCTTTTTCCCTCTGAGCTCTGCACTGCTTCATAGGTAGAACATAAGAAGACCCCCTGCTGGAGCACACCGGTGGACCACACAGTGGCCAACCAGTTTCCCTGGAGGGCCAACAACTGGGACACAGAGGCGAAGGCCCTCCCCAATGTTGCCTCCTAAAGCTCGGTTTTAGAGTGTAAGTTTCATTACTCACCATAGCATAAAATCACCCTAGCTTAAATTTAGTAGAATCATGGTTACCATAGCTACACTGGCGTTCCAAAATTCTTTAGGAGCAGAACTTTGTAGATAACTGCATGAATTGAGAAGCTACCAGTTATGCATATCACGGTCAACACACAATCCTTCCGAAACACACAGTCACATTTTCATCTGAAACGAACATCACCTACTGAAGCAGAAAACATGCATAGTGCCTGATTAACAGAATCACAAGGTGCTGTCTGATTCTGCTATGCACAGTTAGATACCCCCAATTGTAATGTATGAAAACAGTCTGCAGTTACATGTAAATGTTATGTTATGTGCTATCAAGTCACCTCCGACCTATAGTGACCCATGAATGAAAGACCTCCAAAACATCCTGTCATTAACAGACTTGCTCAGATCTTGCAAACTGGAGGACGAGGCTTCTTTTATTGAGTCAAGCCATCTTGTTTTCCTACTGCCTTCCACTTTGCCTAGCATTATTGACTTTTCCAAAGAATCTTGTCTTCTCATGATGTGACCAAACTACAATAGCCTCAGTTTTGTCATTTTAGCTTCTAGGGAGAATTCAGGCTTGATCTAGTACCCACTTATTGGTCTTTTTGGCCGCCCATGGTATTTGCAAAACTCCCCTCCAGCACCACATTTCAAATGAATCAACTTTCTTCCCGTCAGCGTTCTTCATTGTCCAACATTCACATCCATACATAGTAATGGGGAATACCATAGTTTGGATTAGCCTGATCTTTATAAAGAGGCATCTTTATCTTTAAGGATCTTTTCTAGTTCCCTCGCAGCCGCACTTCCAAGGCTCAATCTTCTTCTGATTTCTAATCTCTTACCTTGAAAACCCTATGATGATGAGCCATGTAAATAGGTATCACAAAGTCCTGGCTTGTTCAGTGAAAAGTAACTAAAGGCAGCCGAGGTTCTGAGTGGCAGAGGGAAAGGGGTGCTTAATCCCACTTTTCCCTCTGCAGGATGTGAGTCACGTGTTTGCACGGTTGCAGTTCTGTTTCGTATGACATCTGGGCTGCCTGTGACCTTCGGTAAAGTGTGCTTTCTCCTGGGCTCCCTAATTAGGGCTTTTGTTGTCTGTCTGCCATTTTCTACTAGAGGTGTGCCCACTCACTCTGCTCACCAATCCAGTATCTTGCTGCACTTGCTTTATTTAAGGATAGCTTGAATACTGAACAAACTGTTCTGCCTCCTGCCAAAAGAGCTGCGACACTATGTGATGAAGCAACTGCAATAGTGATCATCCTTCTTTGCAATCTGTAGCCAAAATTATGTCAGGTGCTCAGGATCACCTGTCATATCCAACACCTCCCTGCAGCTGAAGCTGATGCTGTTGGGGTGATTCTGTTATTTGAAACCAGGGTGGGAAACTGGGAACAGGAGGTGTTTGTTCTTATTGTCAGGGCTGGATCTAGGGTTGCCGGTGCTCAGGGCAACTCAAGTCCAGCCCCACGAGCATGCGCACAGTGTGCACATGCTCCTGGCACTACGTGATGATGTCATTTCTGTGACATCATCATGCAGGGTGGAGTGTGTCACCTGCACGGCAAGCCGGCTGCCCTGGCGTGCTGCGGAGCTGGTGGCGGCAGCGCAGGTGGCTGGGAGGCCGCCCATGCCATTCTCCTGCCCTGCAGGACAGGAGGTGCACAGCAAGCCAGCCGCCCCCTCAGCGGGACAGGCAAATGGTGTGGGTGGCCTCCAAGCCACCCATGCTGCCACCACCAGCTCCGCAGCACGCCAGGGCAGCCAGCTTGCCATGCGGGCAGCATGCTGATGGGGCGGCAGGTTTGCCACGTGCCCCCTGCCCTCGGGGCAGGTGAATGGTGCGGGTGGGCTCCCAGCCCTCTGCTCAGCCGCCTGCACGCTCCCGGCAGCTGGCAGCTGTGCCTGGTGCCCCCTCTTTGACGGTGCCAGGGGCAGACTATCCCCCCTGCCCCCCCCCATCGATCCGGCCTTGCTTATTGTAATCTCTCCTGAGCCTGGGAGCCTGCTTGACCTTGAGCAGTTGATGAATCACACAGCCTGTTTTCCTGTCTCTAGAGTTAGAGGACAGTTAGGAGAAGTGGGGGGGATTAGGAGTAGCTTTGGGGAACTTATATCTGCTTGATATTTTTCTGTAGCTGTCAGTCCTAGCAAAGATGGCGTAAGTGTATGATACTGGCATCTTATCAATAAAGAACTTTTACTCATGAAGTGAAGTCTCTTGAGAGTTGCCTGGCATCCTTACAAATTATTGGACAGGGCGTGGCTCAGTGGGAGAACAATTGCTCAGCATGCAGGCGGTTCCAGGTTCATCTCCAGGATCTTGTAATAAGTGACGAGAATTTCTCCGTCCGAGACCCTGCAGAGCCGCTGCCAGTCTGAGTAGACAATACTGACCTTGATGGTCCAGTTATCTGACTTAGGCAGCTTCATCCTTTAATAGAATCATAGAATCACAGGGTTGGAAGGGATCTCTAGGGTCATATAGTCCAACCCCTGACACAATGCAGGAAATTCACAAAAATTCCTACACACTACTGATGTGTTCAGCTGTATTTTCAGTTGCACTTTTGGTACTCACCACAACTTTTAGCAGGCCTAATAGCCCAGACCTGACCGATCTTTTTACAGCTTGGCTGCTAAGCAGGATTGGCCCTAGTTAGTACTTGGATGGGAAACTGCTAAGGAAGACCAGGATTGCCACACAAAGGAAGTCAATGGCAAATTCCTTCTGTTCATCTTTTGTCTTGAAAGCCCCATGAGGTGGAATGTAATGGGGTGGCCATAAGTAGGTTGCAACTTCTTGGCAAACACGCACTGTTTCTCAAATAGGAGGTCTCCTTGATTGGTTGGGGGAATTAGCTTTAAAGGAGACAAGCAAGAGGGGGTAAATGGGATTCTCCACCTATGTCTACGGGGATTATTCCCTTAGAGAACGCTCAAATAAATAGGCAGATGTTCAACAGGAAAGTTTTTTTTATTAAGAGGGAATAAAAGGCAAGCATACAAAAACCATATGCAGCATACACACAGAGCTAACTAAGAAAACAGTGAGGAAATGGGAAAGCGGTTTTGAGGAAAGGGTGATAATTACCTGCCTTGAAGAGGAGGACGTCCAAGGAGGAGCAGCAAAACAACCAGCATTTCATGGAAGAGTTTGGGGGCATGTATTGGGATCCTGAAGCACACGCACACAGAGCACATGGCTGGGAAGCCCACTTATAGGGCAAAACATTCCTTGGGGCAATGCTGACATCTTGCTCCCCAAAACAGTAACTTAATGGCTTGTCTGGGGGTAGGGCAATACATTGGAACATGCTTGATATGACTATCTGGGATAGAAAATACTGCTGGTAAGGAAGGCTATCAGATGTGCTGAATAACTGTGATTAGGTAAATGGGAGAGGGGAGGTAGAGGAAGGGGTTGATGGGAGCATGCAGGGAGTTTTCTCAGGAAGCCTTGCTATCTCTTCTGTTCTCCAGGGCATAGGGGCTGTCAGTCAGTCATCTCCCCTAGACTCATGTCCTGGTAAGCTTTCCAGTCTCCAGGCCAACTCTGACTTGGATTTATGCTTTGGACTTATGGTAAGGGGTTTACGGTTTTCCATATCCATATACTGCTCTTTCAGTGTGGGGAGGGGGTCTGACTGCTAACAACGCAGCCAAAATTAGATTTATAACCAATGCCATACCTTGCTTTTCTCTCCAATGGAGATCCAAAGCTGCTCACACCGTTCTCCTCTCTTCCATTTTATCCTCACAACAACCCTGTGAGGTAGATCTGGCTGAGAGTGTATCACATTATCAACCTGAAACTCAGTGGCCAATTTTGAGACTACTAACTTTATTTTTGATGAGTTTATTTATGTCATTTATTTATGTTATGCGTGCTGTAAACAGACAACCTTAGCTTCCATTGGAAACAACAATGGGGGCAGGTCTAGTGCCAATCCGGGCCAGTGAGATCCAATTTCATTCATTTTTGGCAGTGCAATTTCGATCATCACCCTAAAGTAGGTGGCCAAAATTGAGACTCCTCGCTTTATTTTCTGATTAGTTATGCCTGCCACAGATGGATGGACAGAACCTTTTATTATTAGAGATGAACACCAGGCCTTTGTGTTTGTACATTTTGCTCATAGTGTATGTGGCACTTCATTTTGCTTATTTTTAAAAAAATGTATTTTCTTTAAGACAAATTCTAGGAAGAAGTTGGATGGAGGGGGAGGGCTAGAAAAGGCTCCCTGACTTTTTGATCAGCCCCTGTAGCTGTTCTTTAAATAACAACTTTATCTGCACTGGTTCTTAAGCTTATCTCCAAGCTGTGAAAAGTCTTTTTCTGTACCTTCTGTGCATCAAGCTGTTTTTACATGCACAATGGCAAGCATAGGAATTCCGACCCCCCCCCCATCAGAGCAGAGATCAGCAAACTTTTATAATTAAAGAGCCAAATTAGGTTAATATTAGGTCAATATTCAGAGCAAGAGCTGAACAGAGAGTCATTATAAGAAAACCTGTTTGTGTAACAGAAAATATACAGCTTAACTTTACCGATAACTGATTAATAACCCATGAAGTTTCCACAATCCAGACACTGGTGATGGTTGTTAGGAAAGTGCACATGAGGTCTCACAACAGGTAACAAATATACACAGGAGAGCTTGTGCAATTGTTTTAGTGCACTGGCATAAATCTGTCCATGGTCCATACCTAGATTTCTGGCAAGTGCTCCCATTTATTATTTCCCTTTCTATAAAGCATCTCTAAGAAGCCCTTTAGTCCCATAAAAATCTTTGCCTGCTATTCCCTTCACAATCTGGTTATTCTGGCATCCCACTTACCTCTCCAGTATACCTTAATGTACAAATGTCCTTTTCTTTTTAACAACAACATTCGATTTATATGCCGCCCTTCAGGATGACTTAACACTCACTCAGAGCGGTTTACAAAGTATGCTATTATTATCCCCACAACAAAACACCCTGTGAGGCAGGTGGGGCTGAGAGAGCTAGAAGCTGTGACTGGCCCAAGGTCACCCAGCTGGCTTCAAGTGGAGGAGTGGGGAATCAAACCCGGCTCTCCAGATTAGAGTCTCGTGCTCTTAACCACTTCACCGAACTGGCTCTCTTAAAAGAACCACATTTGGCTACACAGCCATAGGTTGCAGATTCCAGCCTCGGAGGGTTGCCACTTTTTTCTGTAGAGATGATAAGTGTTTAATGTCTGAGAACAGACAGAAATTCAACAGATACAGCATCATAGTACATCTCCATGCCATAAAGAGTTTCTCCTGTTGTGTATCTGCCTACTAAAAGGCTATTGGCAAAGTCTTCCAAGAAAATGGTTATATGTGAGCATCTTCCTAAATACCATACCCCTCTCAATTAAGGTTAATAGCGACACAGATCCAATATAATCCTGGTTTTGTTTTTCAAAAACAGTGGACCAATGTGGCTTCATGTCTGACCTCGTCAATATGTATATAATGCAACATTGAGCAAGAAGCCCCCAGTCCCCAACAGCAGTCCCTATCATTATATTTCAGACCTGTTAACTCCTATCAGCTCTTAAATTTGATGGGATCCTACTAATCACTTGTTTAGTGATTCCAATTGTACTTTCTCCTTTGACCCTTTAAACCAGTCCTGTATCTGCTGACGAATTTAATTAGCTCCTTGAAACCACCATTTGTTTTCAATAAGATTTCCAAGATGTTCCTGTCACATTTTAATTCAAAGGTCAAGAGCTTTAGACTAGTTTGGTGTGGTGTTTTTAGATAAGGTTCTCTGTTCTGCATAATGCAAAGGTTTTGGAGAACTAGGTAGGTCTACACAGAAATCTTTTTGTGTGTATATAAGAATACAGAGACTGCAGATTTATATAATAACAACAACAGCAACAATATAATAATATTTGATTTATATAACGCCCTTCAGGACAACTTAATGCCCACTTATTGCGGTTTACAAAGTATGTCATTATTATCCTCATGACAATTACCCTGTCAGATGGGTAAGAGCTGAGAGAGCTCTGAGAGAGCTGTGACTGACCCAAGGTCACCCAGCTGGCTTCAAGTGGGGGAGTGGGGAATCAAACCCGGTTGTCCAGATTAGAGTCCCACACTCTTAAGCACTACACCAAACTGTCTTCTACACCAAACTATGCTTCTAACTCCATTGCCTTTAGTGGACCTGGAAGGATGCTACTGTGTCAGGGTTGCCAACTCCATGTCAAGAAATTCCAGGAAACTTGGAAGTAGAGCCTGGGGAGGACAGAGTTTGGCGAGGGGAGGAACCTCACCAGGATATGATGTCATAGAGCCCACCCTGCAAAGCTGCCCATTTTCTCCAGGGGAACAGATCTCTCTAGTTGGGAGATCAGTTATACCTACAGGACATTTCCAGGCCCATCAGTTGGCAACACTGCACTCTGTTTAAGATTGACTGCATCATTTTACTGAACTAGAGTGAACTTTTTTCCTTGCAATGAGGAGAGCTTTTTAAATTAAAATTTTAAAAGAAAATTTTAAAAAAACCTTAAGGGCTGTTGAATTTTAGGAGGACTCTTGAAAAATTAAAGCAGGTTAATTTAGAATCTGATAATGGTAACTTTTTCGTATTTGGTGGCCGTGGACAAAAAAAGTATTAAGGGAAACATTGTTTTTCTCTATATCAGGTGATTAGATATAGGCTTCTCATGTATTTGAAAGTGATGGCTTTAAGAGTGTTCAGAGCTGATACAACAGAAATGGCTCTAGAATAAAATTGACTTGTTGCTGCTGAAATAAAAATGGCAGAAGAATGGGGGATCATGAAGGTACCCAGGGCTTTTTTCTGGGAAAAGCGGTGGTGAACTCAGTGTGTTGCCCTTGGAGAAAATGGCCACATGGCTGGTGGCTCCGCCCCCTGATCTCCAGACAGAGGGGAGTTGAGATTGCCCTCCATGCCGCATGGTGCGGAGGGCAATCTCAAATCCCCTCTGTCTGGAGATCAGGGGGCGGAGCCACCAGCCATGTGGCCATTTTCAAGAGGTTCCGGAACTCCGTTCCACCGCGTTCCAGCTGAAAAAAAGCCTTGAAGGTACCCAAAAAGTCACCAACGAGTCAAAAAAGTGGGGCAATGTACAAGAAACTATTATACTGGAAGGGCCATAGTTCACCTGGCTGAGCATCTGTTTGGTGTGCAGAAGGTCCCAGATGCCATTTCTGGCATCTCCAGACCAGACAGCAGGTGATGTGAAAGACCTCTCCCTGAGACCCTGGAGAGCCACTGCCAATCTGAGTAGGCAATACTGACCTTGATGGACCAAAGATCTGATTCAGTATAAGGCAGCTTCATGTATTCGTGTAGAAAAGAGCAAGAGTTCGGTAGCACCTATAAGACTAGCAAAATTTGTGGTAGGGTATGAGGTTTCGTGAGTCACACAGCTCACTTCTTCAGAGTCACCACTAATTCAGATACTCAGGTATCTGAAGAAGTGAGCCGTGGCTCACGAAAACTCATACCCTACCACAAATTTTGCTAGTTTTATAGGAGCTACTGGACTCTTGCTCTTTTCTAGCACTAGGGACAGACTAACACGGCTACCCATCTTGATCTACCTCATGTGTTCATGTTTGTGCTCATGTTGTATGTATTTATTTGAGCACTTCTGCACTGCTTTTCTCCTCAGGAACCCATGGTAACTTGTATAAAATTACAAAGTCATTTAAACAAGTAAGACATCTGTACTGGTCCTGTCCACCAGGTTGCACACTACAGGCTGCGAGCCACAAGCCCTTGGGTTTGTGCCTGCGGCCTCACACAGGTTAGATACATTCAGGGAGAAGAAGACAAATTCAGCTCAGATAGAATTCAGCATCTGAAAGTTTTGCTGCCAGTTGTTTCTTCCCATTTTCCTTCCCTGCCAGAAAAAAATAATGACAAAATCATTATATGGAATGTTTGGCAACCTTTTTGTATATTTTGAAATAATAGGACAAAAATGATCTGTTTTTACAATGAGTAATATCAAATACAAAACAGCCAAGTAAATATACATTTTTCTTAAAATGTTTGAAAACTTTGGTTAACACACAGCAAACGGCTTCTATGTATTAATGAAAGTTTAAAACATGTTAGTGAAAATGTATGTTTACTTTCTATTTTGCACTGTCTTTACCATGGAGATTTTGAAAATTCCTAGAGTGTCTTGGGGGGGGTGGTTGTGATGTCATTTCCAGGTTTCTGCTGGGAGTGATGTTGCAATGCTGGTTTTTCAATGGTTCCTCCCAACCCCTGCCAAATCTCCTGCTGTTTATGGAGACCTGGTATCCCTATTTGGGTCACAACCCACAATTTGATAGTCACTGGGCTAGAGCAACCTTGTACTCTAGAGTGAATCACATGATCAAAAAATAGATCAAGATGTTGTTGATAGCTTGGAAAAATTATTAAAATATCATCCATATAAACAAGTTTTCTTGATAAAATTTATGACAAACTGTTCAGAAATAGGGTTACCAACTGGCCTAGAGGAAAGCGGCTTGTTCCTTTATCAGATACTTAATAGGATGCTATTTAATGGGTGATTATTTACTTCCATGCCATGAAAAGCTTCAGCGGCCATTTCCACACATTAAGCCTCTGTTAAAGGGGCAGGATATTTTTCTCTAGGCCAATTGGTAACTTTAGGCAGGGAAGTGAACAAGAAATCAAAGGGACCCCTTTTGCAAATAAAAGTTTTGGAAGACCCTCCTGAGTTTCTATTTTGATTTGCATGGGGAAATATTGCCCAAAGTTGCCATGAAGTGAACGAGTAGATTTGTAAAGGACTTTTAAGGATTACTTGATACTTTGAAACTCTTCTGTGCACTTAGGAGATGAGCTGCTCCTGCCTTTTTAATAAAATGGATAATTATATTAAGGTGCCACTTAAGATAATAAATCTACTCTGCTGGGTTCAGTAGTAGAAACAATGCAGGCCGGCACCATTGGTGTCACTTTCAAGTACTTCTGCAGAGTGGGTTTGACCTTTACGATGAGTAGAGTTGGATGCGGCTTTTAATTTCTTGGAAGGAGAAAGCTGAAGCTGAGTGAGAAGGCAGCTTTGCCAGGATAATATCTGATGAGCATTTGTGTGTCTTCATGGATGTGTTCTTCTGTGATCATCTTAAGCCCTACAGTCCTTTTTCTCTCTGCTCTTCCTTGCCGGTCCAAAACTCTGCTCCCTAACTCAACCACTTCTCCTAGTCATCTAGACTATGCAACATTCATTCTTAGCTGGCTTCCCAGCCTGTAACCTTCAGCTTCACCACCAGCAAATAGACCTGGAGTTCCTCCAAGAAGAGTCCCGTGGCACCACTCCTCTTCCTTCAAATCCCTCCTCAAACCTACCTCTGTGGTTAGAGATTTTGGCTTAACCACCTAATCCTCTATCCCCAACTGCTATGAAGCTGGAGGACATTTAATTGCAGATGCTAACAGTCGTCTCTTGTACCTCTTCATTTTGGAATATCCTTCCCTGGCCACACTTGAATTGGGGCAGAGGTTTCTCTTTGTACTTAAGCAAGCTGGGGCTTTGAGCTACACCACTTTATGGGGACACCATTGTCCTGTTCATATGTCACAGTGAATGCTTGTACATCCTGTCTGTACATCTGTTTATAAGAATGAGCCAACACATGTTCACTTTATGAATGAAACCTGGAACCAGTCCCTGGATAAATGTGGGGTCTGTGTCATACATACAGATGTACAAGTATGGATTGTAACATGAGAATTATTAAAAAAAAAAGAATCACATGTACATTGTACACAGCTTGTATATGCATTCACTGTAACTAGCAAACAGGTCTCATATTGATGTCGAATAAATAGTTGATATTTAATATAAAAATGTTCTATGCATCTGATTAGGAGAGCTCTGATTCATGAAGCCTTAGGCTAGACTAAATTTTGTTAGTCTTTGTCATTTCAGCACAGCCCGTTCTTCCCACTTTCCCCCACCTTTAGGTCTGTGGTTTGCTGAGTCATTCCAACAACTCATCCTCCACAGGCAGTACCCACAAGCACTTTACTTTTTGTTGTGAGATCACAGGACAAAAGAGTGCACATCTCCCTTTTTAATTTTTTTCCCTTTTCACATTTGCTGTTGCACGCAGCTACTGTTGCAAGCAGGCTTCTGCGACTGAACAGAAAAGTAAAGAAGAAGGAGCAAGAGTTTGGGGGGGGAAGAACCGTGTGGAGATTGTAAGAGGACTGGGAGAGGCTGTTTAAAGAAAAATGCTTCAGATATTCATAGGCCAGAAAGTGCGCACACACAGAAAACCCACCAGAAACCCGCAACAAGAAGCCCTGTCCTGGTAAATCCACAGTAAACCTGGTAAAAAACTAATATGCACACAGCTGGTAAATGCTTATGTTTGCATGCTTGGGGGAAAGCCACCACAATTTTGAGGATGAATTGCACCTCTAAGGACATGTGGAAACAGCCTTTAAGATATCACTGAACTCCTGTTTTATTCTGCAACTACGAGCAGAACCACAAGTGACAAAAGGCACAGGTTGGACACTAGTCAGCTTCCCTCAAGTTTTGATGGGAAATGTAGGCATCCTGGTCTTGCAGCTTGGCTCTCCGACTGCTGTCCAATGGACTTTTCAACTGTCACTTGTCCAACATTCCGCCAAGCTGCCTACATTTCCCGCCAAAACTTGAGGGAAGCTGACAAGTGTCCAACCTGTGCCTTTTGTCACTTGTGGTTCTGCTTTCAAACTACCCATCTGGAATGATCATATTTACGTGTGTCTATGTGTGTGTACTCGAGTCAGCGGGTAGCTTCTTTAAAAAAAATGCTTCGCTGCCCAAGGCTAAACCGTTCTAACCTTTTTTCAGGGGAACAACCCCTTTCTGAATTGGGCTTGGATTTTAATTGAACCCATTCCTAACCGTTTGAGAAGTTATATTAGGGAAACATTGCAAAAAATTCTGTTTTCATATTAAGCAAACAAACAAAAAAATGCCCCAAAGCAGTTGCTAGGAAAAAAAATGTTTATTAAGAATAACTACAGTTTCCCCCTCCCCGATACATTTGAATATCAGTAGCATTAAAAACATGGACATGGAGTGGGTTGAACTTGAAAGTCGAAACAAACCTTTGTGACTGGTATTGCAGTATGAAAAAGGAGCCACAGACCTGTAGTTCAGATTGAGGCTAGTCCCGCCTAATAGCTCCTCTCACTCCTCCTGGTTATTGGTACTATATTGTGGTGGTGGAGAGTGCCCTCAAGTCATATCTGACTTATGGCAACCCCTGCTGGGGTTTCCATGGCAAGAGACTCACAGAGGTGGCTAGCCATTGCCTGCCTCTGCAACCCTGGTCTTTGTTGGAGGTCTCCCATCCAATTACTAACCAAGGCCAACCCTGCTTAGCTTCTGAGATGAGCTCAGACTCACCTGGGCTATCCAAGTCGGGACACTATAGATGTAAAATGAGGAAAATGTATTTCATGCAAGAAGTGCCAACTGTCATGGAGCAATGGCAGTGCTACTGCCCTGGTTCTAGATTGTGATTTGGTCCTCCTCAGTCGGTGTGCTTGCCATTTGGAAAGCGCTCCTGAGAGACTATGACTGCATCTCTGTGTGGGGCCATGGAAAAGCAGTCTTGCCCTTGGCGGCAGCGGCCAGTGCCTTGGGAATGGGCAGGAACAGTGTCCAAATGCCCATCCTCACATCACTTGCTGCTGTCACTTCCTCCTTGCCATCATGTTGGCAAAATAATATAAATCTGAAAATGATTTCTCTGGGATCTCTGTGGCCAGGAAGCCTCCCTTTACCCTTGTTTCCCCTTTGCCTACAAAACAGTTAAGCAGGTAAAGAGGTGAAAAAAAAACCCTTTAAAGGGCCATAAGTGGATCAGCGAGATGCCCCACACCATTGTGACAGTGGAATTTGGCTCCGCCTCCCTCCCTGTGGTGGGAACGGGTGGGGTGTCAAGACAGGCCCTCTACCCACAAACTCTGTGCAGTCCTCCCTTTGCCCTTTTTGCTGGACAGGATTTGGTTTTCTTTGGACTAAAAGGAAAAGCCCCAGGAATCTTACCTGTTCTGTTCAGAAGGAGCAGGATATCAGGTGGACATCATTTAATTTGAGGGCTTCCTGTATCCCACGTGGTTGAAAATCCCCATGTGGAAGCAGACGATAATAACCCTCATCTGCCACTTTTGAGTAAATACAAAAGAGCCAGAACGCTGGAGACACAGAGACACTAAAAAGATAGATTCAACCCACGATGTTAGATTGGGTTTACTAGCTCTTCATAGCTGGGTAAAATCAACAGCTGCCCACACGCACGCTTTCTCTGTGGCGGCCTGCACCTTATGAAATGGCCCGCCTGAGGTCAGGAAGGCTCCCATTCTCTTGGCTTTCCGCAAACTATGCAAGACTGAATTATTCAGGAGGGCTTTCTACCCTCACTGTCTTCCGCCAGCAGGTGAAGACTTTTTTGTTTGTCGTTCTTTCAGTGATCTCTCTTTCCTGGCCAGTGTTTTAATTCCTGTTTTTTCTGTGCTTTTTACATATGTATTTTAGTTTTTGTTTTAATTATTTTTATGGCGTGCTTTTATAATGCTTTGTTTTGAACTGTTAACGACCTTAGAGGTTCTGATGGGTCAGAAAGGTGGGGTACAAATTTTTATAAATAAATAAATTTGCAGTCCTGTACTTTCTCGTGACATGCAAACATTCAGTGCTCTGTAAGTACCTAGCATGTTTTCTTTTTATTCCATCCTTTCCTGTACAAAAACTCTACAGGGACAGTAAGAATTGGACGTTGATCTTTTATATCCCAGAACTGTCTCCTTTACTCTATTGCACTGAGCACTGGAAAACAACTGAAATCCCTTCGGAAATCCCTTCTTTAAGAATATTACAGCTTAGTGAAGTCCGTATAAAGAAACAGTCCCACATAGCTCTGCTCTACTATCCCTAATGAGAATTACGACACTTGTTTTCAAAACCTGGGAAGCAGAACCAGCTAAATAACCAGAACGGCTTCCACTCACTGTGAGGAGGTGAATCTTATTGAACAGTTCAGAACCCAAAAACACTAGGGGAGAACCAGTTCATGCCACTGTCTTTTGCAACCCCAGCCACTGTCTTGGATCACAGTCTGCATTTTTAGAATCCTACTCTCTTCATCAACATTTTCCGTTATGCTTTTTAAAAACATTATTTGAGGGGAAGAAGTCCTCATAGAGGGGTAGCAGGTGAATAGCCAGCCACTTCTAGGGGGCCGTTTGTACACAGGTCTTGGCAAAGTCACTGTTACATCACAGAACATTTCTCTTCAGCCGCCTGCTTCATTTCTGTGAACGTCGCTTGGGCCTTTTCTTTGAGGGTATCTATGTCCATATTCTGAAGACTTTGAAGCTGCCCGAGAATGGAATCCTTGTCTTCTTCTTCTACTTGATCTTCTTCCACCATTTTCTGCAGGTCTTCTGGCAAGTCGACATCATCGCCACCCAGTTGGATCTGAGTTTCATCTACTTCACTCTGAGAGGTGATGGGGGAGAGAGGAGGAGGAGGAGGAGGAGAAAAATAGCACAACAAATCTCTGCTCAGTCCAAATTCTACACCAAGAAAAAGTGAATTCTGCCACTGGCATAAATTATGTGGATTTCCTTGTTTGCTGTTATTTTGCACAAATCAGCACAGAGCTGCTGAGTTGCAGGGCCATTTTCAGTAGCAGTGGTAGAAAAATAAAAATACTGCCAGCTTTTTTGCCAGTACATCACTTTTGAGTTGTACCCAAAAGTGACATAGTGACATTGGCAACATCACAAATGTCACATGATGCCCCCCATATCCCCCCCAACCCTTCTGCTGGTTGGCCTGGCAACTCTAAATAACATTGTTCCAGAATGTTCCTGGTTCTCTTCTCCTCCACCCCATTATAAACAACCTTTTTTCTTATTGTGTTCAATCTTTGTTCTCCTCCTTGGTATTATGATGGGAAAAGTTATAATTGGATTTAGGTTGCCAATTATACCTCGGGAAATTCCTGGTGATTTGGTGGTAGAGCCTGAGGATGACAGAGTTTGGGGAGGGGAGAGAGATCAGTGGGGTGTAATACGATAAAGACCTCCCTCCAAAGCAGCCATTTTCTCAATGGGAACTGATTTATGTAGTCTGGAGATTAGTTGTAATTCTGGGAGATTTCCAGGTGCCACCGGGAGGTTGGCAACCCTAATTGGATTTACCAAGGCAGTGGAGAAAGTACCTCAGGAGCACCATCAAAATTTACATCTGGGGTGGCTAGCAGTAAATAGTGCCAAGCACTGGCCGGTGCATAAACAAACACTGCTTTGGCTTCTTTCACAATGTGCTTGGTGGTGTGATGGGGAAGTGTGGCATGGGCAGATAGTCCCCAACTTCTCTCAAAATCAATTGACCCCACTATTGTGAGGCCAGTGGCATTGGGCTGTGGGGGTTTTCCCGCCAAAAATATTTTAGTGCACATTCCTGCTACCTCAGATCATCACAGCCTCCAGAGAGACCCCAACTCAGCAAATGACATCATTTTTTGCTGCCATGGGGGAGCATGCACACCCTCTTCATGTATGCCTCCCCCCAATGGCAGGTGAGTGGAGGCAGAGCCATGAGTTGGGGGGGATCCCCTACCCTCAGGGGGGGAGGTTGGCACCCCTAGAAGAAAAGGCTGATCATCTGTGGTAGTGAGCAGTTTGCCTGGTCATTGCCCATTTGGCGGCCCGTTCTGGATTTGTTTACTCTGTTGACTTTGATAGAGAAAGTCATCTTCCTGATGGAGAAAGATTTGACAGAAGTGAGTAAGAGGATCCGGCTTAGGTAGAAGGTAGTCACAGAGTCCAACCCAAACTATTGAAATAACACTAACAGCAGCCTATGAGGTCCCTGGCCTATGAGCAGTACAAGATGCTCTCACGGCCATCTTCTGCATCACATTGGAATCATATTGGATAGATTTTGCTTAACCAACGACCATTTGTGGTGGCAGCTTGCCATACATCTGAGGCTTGCCCGAGCCAGAACAGACCCTTGAAAGCTTCAAGGCTCAGCTCAGTTATATATTCCTGATTTTATAGAGCATTTGGGTTCCATTAAAGAATGGCACGGACCAGATTTTGGCTCATTTCTGCTCTCTTCTGGCCATTTCTACCTCCAGTATTGGCTGACTGTTTAAGGTCCATCACTCTCTATATACTCCCCAGTTTTCAAAATTAACCTGGTGACCTTCAGAGGTGTGACTGCCACTTGCCTGTAGTTCTGCACAATGTATTTTCACCCACCCATGTGGTTAGCAGGTTGCGTGGTGATATGCCACACTGATGGTATACCCAGACCTGTTCTGGATGCAGACAATAATTTGCATTACCCAGAATGGAAACATCCATGGGAGTGCGGTAGGTAACATGAGCCAGGTCTTTGTCATACTCTAAACAAATCTAAGAAAGTGAAGGCTGTGAAGCAAAGATTGGGGTGTGTATCCTGTTCTTCTTCCAGGGAGCTTTGGACAGCATACATGGCTCTCCCCTCTTCCATTTCCAGTCAGGCTTGCCAACCTCCAGATGGGGCCTGAAGATCTCCTGGAATTACAGCTACTCTCCAGACAACAGAGGTCAGTTCCCTGCTTTGGAGGGTGGGCTCTATGGCAATTAGAGATGGGCACGAACCAGAAAAATGGCGGTTCATTGCATTCATGGTTCATCACATTTCACAAACCATGAACCACCATGAACTTGCCCAGTTCGTGAACTGATTCTTTTGGTTCGTCGGTTCATCACTTCCAGGGCTGCAGAAAGTCTGCAGAAAGTCCATCTTCCCCATTGCCTAGGTAACAGATTGATCAGCGCCAGACTGTCTGCAGTGAAGAACCAAAAAACAAACCATGCGAACTGCTGTAAAAATCACAGCAGTTCGTCACGGTTTGTCAGAAATAAGCTCTGATGAACCACCAGTTTGCAAACCAAAAATTGTCCTGGTCCGTGATGAACTTTGGTTCGTATTTCATTTCGTGCGCATATGCTAATGAGTTATGCTAATGAGTTCCTCCAGCTCTTTTTCTATGAAATGACCCCTGCATTCATTCATTCACCACCTTTCAACCCAAATAGAGTCCTCAAGGAAGTGAACAGATATTAAAACATTTAAAACATTAACTTTTATAATGTATATAAAATGTAAACACAATTAAAAATGCAGACATGCAAACAAGCAAACACATACACACTCAACCAGGGAGAAGAGCCAATAAGTTTACCGGGTTGATGCCAATAACAAAAAAAGAAATCTTCATGCACTGGCAGAAGGCGATGATGGAGACAGGTGATTCTTCCTGGGGAGAGAATCCCATTGTTGGGTAACCCTAAATTGATCCAAAAAATGGCATCTAAATTCAATAAATAACTCTGATGTGGTTCCCTCCATTAGTTGAAGTTGCCCGGCCTCAATGCCTTGTGCTTATAGTGTAAGAGGAACCATTTAACATACAAAGGTGCCTTATACTGAGCCAGAAAACTGGTCCACCTAGTTTTCTGCTGTCTATTCTGCCTGGCAGCAGCTCCCCAAAGTCTGCTGCGCAATATCCTTGAATGTGCAGATGCCATAACTGAAGCAGGACCTTCTGGCACGCAAAGCAGATGCTCTCCCACTGCGCTGCAGCCCCTCCACTGAAGCTGTCCAATTGCATGCCAGAAGTGCCCAGAGGAAATGCAAACCATTTCTAGCGTTATTGCCAACGAAATGCTTTTGCTTTGGGGGGCGGGGTAAAGAACTGCAGGTTGAAAGAACAGTGGGAAGGTGTCAGTGGCCCTTTAAAAAGCTGGCCACTCTTACTTTTCCAAGTTGCCAGCTTCTCCTCCACCCAATTAGAACGACCATGAGTCATTTTTTCTGACCTCCTTTCATTGCAAGTCAGGATTTACTGCCCATTCGTTTTTCCACTACATCATATTTGCCAGACTACAGTCGGAGCAGTAAAATAACGAACAATAAAATCGCACAGAAATGGTCGCATTTATTGGGCCGAGCCCTAAACGGTGCTCTTAAGACACACAGGCCAAGGCAACCTTCTGCTTTATTTGACACACTCATTGTTTTGTCCCCTGCTCAACAGAAGCAGATTTTCATGCTATATGAATGAGGTTATGTTCTCACAAGATGGGAGTCAGGTAGACCTCGGGAGACAGGAGAACCCAGTCTAGCCCCTAGATGCCAACCACATACCCTGCAGAGGTCACAGGCAGTGAATCAAATTGTGAAGGTTATAATTCTTCTATAATCCGCCCAATCCAGCAATTGGTTAGATGTGGAACATGACCCCCCCCCACACACACTAAGTTTTCCCCAGGAGCATAACTGCATGTCGGACTAAGAGCCAGGCGACTCAGGTGTGAATCCTTACTCTGCCATGTAATCTCACTGGGTGACTTGGGCCAGCCTAGGCTATCTCAAGGGTTACTGTGAAGATAAAATGGAGGAGAAAGTTATAAGCTGTTTTGGGGTCTCCATTGGGGAGGATGGACTTTTCACCTTAAAGTCTGTAATGGGCAGAATATGGGAGCTATTAGCACCTATAATGAGTTATAGGTCCCCATTAAACCCTGGAGTGGGGGCATTGAACTGAATTTGCGATTAATTCTAATTCAGCAATCTCCCATCGGTTCCTACCGATTTTTTTTTTAATTACAATTTTGTACTTTGCATTGAAGTGGATGAGTAAAGTAGAAGAATTTTTGGAATTTCCCCTGTAAGATCTCTGGTTCAGAGAAAGGGGCACTGGGTGGCATTCATTCATTCATTCATTCATTCATTCATTCATTCATTCATTCATTCATTCATTCATTCATTCATTCATTCATTCATTCATTCATTCCCTTTCTCTGCCCCTCAAGGACTGTGCCTATTTCTGCACTGAACACCCCCCACACACAACTTGTTCATTAGTTCGTTCATTCATTTATTCACATGATCACATCTATTGTTATTTGAATCTATGTTCCCATCTTATATTCTGATACCTCCTTCTGACAGCGTGAGTGCTTTGCTTATTCCCATTGGCCTTAAACTGCTGTCAGCCTTCATTTTGGAGGCATTCATGCTTATCATGTGTGAACTGTGTTTTTTTAAAAAATACTGCATATACAAAGGCCTGGGCTGTCAGGATTCACAGCAAAAACCTGAATAATGAGGTCATTGTCTGAAACAAACCAGTCCTGTCAGTAAGAACTTACAGCAGTTTTATAGAAAACAACACAGTAGATATTCAGGAAACAACTAAGTCCTATGTACACTTACTTGGAGTAAGCCCATGGAACTTAAAGAGAGTTATTTCTGAGTAACAGATAGGATCAGCACTGCATAATAATCTGGATGTATCCATTGTATTACACTGCTTCTGTTAATTCACATGAAATCTCTTGCACAACTCTGAGTTTTGAACTCTTGCTGGAGGGCTGAATCTTAGAAGTGTCAAAAGTTATGATGACTGGATTTCTTTAAGCCAGAAGATCTTTGATCACTCTTTGCAGATCTGTTATAACAGATCAATCCATGTGTGTTCCTGGCCCATGGTCTTGTGGGCTTTCTGCAGCTAGGAGGTAGTAGGGCTCACTGAAGCCTGGCTAGCTAGCACTGAATGCATGAAGCGGAATCCATCGGTTGGTCTTTCAAAGTCAGCATCATCTGCTCAGCAGCTCTTCAGGGTCTTAGGTAGAGACCTTTCACTTCACCTATGACCTGATCTTTTTAGCTGGAGATGCCGGGGACTGGACCTGGTAGCTTCTGCATGCAAAGAAGATGCTCCGTCACCGAGCCACAGCCCCTCCCCATTTTATTTTCCCATCCTGCCCCAGATCAATCACTACCTCTCAGCTTAACCTACCTTACAGGTGTTGCTGTGAGGACAGGTGTGCATGGCAGGGAACACTATTTAAGCTGCCCTCCCTGTCCTCCTTGGAGGACGGGTGGGATAAAATGTAACGCAATCAATAAAAATGCACTGTGCTTAGTTTTTAGGCACTATTGAAAAGATGATGGAGGCAGGGTGGGATAAAAAAAGAACGAAACCTATGTATCCATCAGTTGTGACAATACAAAGGATGCATAAAAAACAAGCTCTGTACAATGTCTTAAAGAAGGCAAGCCCAGGCCACTGGCTCAGCATCTAACAGAGAGAGAGAGGGAGGGAATGGGGGGAGGAAGACTGGAGGCCAACGGTTCTTAACTTGAAAATGAAATTTTAAAAGATACTTTTTAGTAACTTTAATCATAGGAAAAAGAGAAAAGCAGTATATCTTTATACTGTACACACTGTTAAGCAACTTTATAAGCACCAAACCACAAGGTGGCAGTGAGGGTACTATGCCAGGGTACCTTGCATCTTTCCAGTGTTATGAAAGGCGTACTAGGAGTAGATGATCTGTGACAGGGACTCAATAAAGAGCAACATCCTATTGGAACCATAAAGGATATCCTTTGTAAAAGTGAACAGCCATTAGCAGGGTCAGATCCTAGTTTCCTCAGACCCTATCAAAAGAGACAGAGATGCATGCTCTGGATAAAAGCCAAAAAATACCAGAACCTTACTGAAGCAAAGTGAGGCTGGGGGGGTCAATACCCAGAAAGTGGCCCACTTGAGAACCAAATACATCTTCTTTGACTTCTATGATGGAGGAAAGGTGAGATATAAATGAGATGGATACAAAATTGGTCCTGATCCAATTCTCTGCCCAGCCCCAGTGACGAAAAGATCACTGCCTACTTAACAGCCTATTCTCTTTGTAGATTGCCTGCCCTATCGTATCCTTCAGGATTTGATAGAGGGAAATGTTTTTAATACAAAGCATACAAGGAGAACTGAAGGTAGTGGTGAAGAATTTAAACCGCTAATCCCAATGCCTAGACTGCCAAAGAATACTTGTTATAGTGTCTTGAAATACACACACACACACACACACACACACACACACACAAAGGGAGAAGAACTAGTAAGAATTAGTGAATTACAAACAAAACAAAAAAGTCTTTACCCATTAGTGGAAGACCAAGATAGAGGGAGACAGACAAACCTCCCTGGGGAGGGAGTTCCAAAGTTTCAGCCCTCATCCTAGTTGCTTTAAACCACAGAAGGGAAGACCAGACAAATAAGACATCTTACACAGGGATGCTGAAGTGTAGGGAGACGCAATGTTAGCTGGAAGCATAGATTAAATTTCACCTCTCTACATGAGGGTAGTTTAAAAAGACAGAGTAGGCAGAGATCAGCCCTCAGAGGGTTTGTTAATTTCATCTTTACCTCCCCAAAGGGGAAGTGAAACTAACAGAGCCTTGGGGAGGAGAAGATGAAATAAACAAACCCTCTGAGGAGCGATCTCTGTGGGTTCTCTCTTTTTAAACTACCCTCTTGTAAAGAGATGAAATTGACAGAGCCTTCAGAGAGCCAGCAGAGATCGCTCCTTAGAGGGTTTGTTAATTTTATCATCAAGTCCCTGAAGGCTCTGTCAAGATGAAATTAACAAACGATCTCCCCCAGCTCTGTCTTTTAAAACTATGCCTTAAACTACATTGCGTCTCCCCACACTTGAGTGCCCCTGTATAAGACGTCTCGTGTAGAGCGACGCCCACAGACACTCCCTTGCCCAAGGTCTTGGCCCTGATCCAGATAATCTGCCCTACAGCTGCTTTTTTGGTGCCAAATTCCACATCTGGAGTTCAAATCACCGTACTGTCCCCCTTCTTATTTACAGACGCTGGCTTGGCTGAATGTTCTCAGCTCCAGCCCTTTAAGGAGAATTCACTGGTTGTGCTCTGGCTTGGAGACAAGCATATTTATGGCACTCTGTGGTTTCTAGTTGAGTTGATCTGGCTATTGAGTTCCTGTCTTACGTGTGGCTTTAATTTTTGTGACCACTTTAAGAAGTTGCCTGATCCACACAGTGTGTTAGCGCACACTAAATCATAATATAAATAGACTGAGATACTAGTTAGAAATAAATATAAATCAAACGAAACATATTCTTTTACAATATGCCCTTAAAGCAAATAGCATTTGATCACTAACTGGGACAACTTGCTATTAAATAGATATATTTTTGGAGGAGATTCAGGTCACATTACACAGTCCTTGTGTTTGTTAGGAAACAACAGAAGGGATTGTATCACACACGTGATGGGAGTTTTGTGCTTCCCAGATGTACAGCAGCACTTTTGTCTTTGTGACCACAGGTGCAACATGCACCTCTGCTGTTTTTGCATCCTCGTACTGCCCCATGGAGCCACCATTGGTGCCATTGTAAAAATCATGTTACTTACGTGGCTACATGTAAGCATTTCAGCAATCAATAGAGGCTGCAGATGCCCCTCCCTGTGTGCTGTGGTTGCAAATAGAGCCTGCATGCGTCCGGGAGACACAAAACTCCCATTGCATGTGTGATACAAAGTCCTTGTGTTCCCCAACAAATATGAAGATTTAGTAATGTGTAGATGGAACCTCAGAGGCTGGATAAAGGAGTATCCAACCTTCTCAGACCACCATTTGCCTGCTGAAACAGGGTAATGTATAGACGGGTGAATTTTTTTTGTTCAAAGCACAACTCCTTTTGTTCAGTGCTGGCTGTGTAATTACCAATGGCTACATGGGGAAGGGGGTCCAGAGAAGATGAAACCATGGCTGATTCCGCACACATTGGATAATGCACTTTCAATGCACTTCATCAATCATTTGAGGCGGATTTTTTGTTCCGCACACCAAAAAATCCGTTCCAAATGATCTGTAAAGAGGATTGGAAGTGCATTATCTAACGTGTGTGGAATCACTGTATGACTGATTCCACACATGTTGGATAATGCACTTTCAATGCACTTCAGCTATCATTTGGAAGCGGATTTTTTGTTTCACACTCAAAAAATTCAGTTCCAAATGATCTCTAAAGAGGATTGGAAGTGCATTATCCAACATGTGCAGAATCAGCTCATAAGTACATGTGGACTGCAGAGGCTGGAGGCACATGGGATGCACCTGCATCCCCCTAATAATCAGCCACATGGGCATGTCCAGTCATGAGGTGGAGAAGGTCACTGTCTCTACCAAATCCGGTGTAACCATCATGGCCTTTGATGCCACACTGAATTCCAGTGAAACAGTTCGACTTGGGAACAAGCCGCTATAGGGCTCATGGACGAAAACATCTTTTCAATGACAAATCTGCACTGACAATCCCATTAATAGGATTAAGGTTCATTAAGGATGTGTTTTGTCATATAAGTCTGCCCCAAATACTCTGGTGCTTTAAGCCTTGCACCCAAAACATGGGGCCTCTTAACTGCTAAAATCTTAAGTACATCTTCTAGTTCCCATTTTAACCAGAGAGCACTATGTCACTTTAGACCATCCCAGGTATGTTTCCTCTCCTATCCTTCTTGCAAGGGGCTGGAAATAGTTGTTGGGTTAATACTTGATATGCCACCATTACACCCCCCACAAAAGATTCCTCTCTTCAGTGAAGGCAGCAGGTTCAGGCCTTGTAAGCCTGCATGGATTCCCTTTTCCCTTCACTCCATTCTCCCTGGATCCTGCTGACACAACTCCCTTCCCCTTCTACCTTCATCCTTCCCTCCACTTCAGCGCTTTCTCAGAGTCTCTCTACACAAGACATCTTACATGGGGATGCTCAGGTGTAGGGAGACAGTTAGCCGGGAATGGTAGTTTTAAAAGACAGAGCCAACGGAGATTGCTCCTCAGAGGGTTAGTTAATTTCATCTTCGCCTCCTCAAAAGCGCTGTCAATTTCACCTCTCCTTTGGGGAGGTGAAAATGAAATTAACAAACTCTCTGAGGAGCTATCTCCATGGGCTCTATCTTTTAAAACTATGCTTCCCAGTGAACATTGCATCTCCCTACACTTGAGCATCCTCGTGTAAGAGGTCTTGTGTACAGAGACTCTCAATCTCCCTCCTTTTACTTAGTGCGCCTGTTAAATTCTGCCTCCACCAGGGTCCTTTGAGAATATACATATGCCAAGGCCCCTTGGGTGGGTTCCTTTTCACGATTAGTCATGGGAAGAACACATCAGAACAGCATTAATACATACATTAAGGACTGTTTACATACCGTTGCTGTTTATTCTAAGGGTTTCATGGTGCAACTTGGGCCAATGAATCCTGGTTTTAAGCTTAGATTTTGTTTAGCATTTTATATTGCCTTCTTTCCGTGTTTTGTCTATCCTCTTGAATAATTCAAGAAAGTCGAATATAGATTGTTTCTGCACAAAGGCTTTGCTGCAGTTTGGTATCTAAACTGGAGCAGGGTTTTTTTTGGGAAGTATCTGCAAGTAGGGAGCCCATAATTGTCTGCTTTCTGGCCCCCTCCCTTAATGGTAATCTTTGTCAAACCTGGTTTGATACAATCTTTTGGGAAGAATTGCAGTCAAAGTACCTTTACATGCTGTTTGAAATGGAAGGTGCACATGTTTGGAAGGTTCTACCAACAGCAGGTTTCCTCTTGCCTCAGGCAAGAGCTTTTAAAAAATGGTAATAGCTAGATCACTGTAGTGTTATAATATAACTATCTGTTGACATGATCTATTAATTCCTCTGAACTCCCAGCTTTCATTTTAAAAAAAAGGCTCTACCCCTTTTCATTGTGAAGATGTAAGGTAAAAGGGTCAGATAACATTCTATAAATAGGCTTTAACGTGCAGTAATTCTGGCTGCCCTGGTTATGTTGATGGCTGAATGCAGGTGACTAGACATGGGCATGATCCAAAAAATAATCCCGATTTAGCTGATCATGATTCCGCAGCGGCGCCTAACCCAGGTACCCTAACCTCACCGATCAAGTCCCGTTTCCGATACAGAATCGGGAATCGGGAAGGTCGACGCGGGAAGGCGCCCCACCACCAACACTCCCCCAGACCAGAGTGACCAGGCACTAGAGTGTGTAATACTGTGTGAGCCCTCAGCCAAGGAGGTGCCCACTGAGCTTGGCCCCAGAGCTAGATGGCAGCCCTGGAAGCAGAGAGAGAGAATAGGAATAGAGCCCAGCCCCAGCTGCAACACTCCCCCCCCAGACCTGAGCCCTCAGCCGAGGTGCCCACCAAGCTTGGCCCCAGAGCTAGGCAGCAGCCCTGGAACCAGAGGAGATAGCTTCCTATTCCCTATCCTCTGAAGCCCAAAGCTAAAGCTCCCTCTTGTCCGGGGTCTGAGGCACAGCCCCCGGCCTCAACAAGAGGAAGCAGGGGGAGGCAGCCAGGAGACAGCAGTCCTGCCACCTCAGCCAGCAGCCAGGGCCAGAACCTGCCTACACCAAAGGGAGAGGGCAGAGGCAGGAAGAATTGGGACCCAGCAGCAGCCCAAGCAGGGCCCTTACCTGCAAAGGGGGAGAAGCAGCCACAGCAACTCAGAGCCATGCCCCAGCATCCACCCCAGCTTGAAGATGGCAACCTGACTCAGGAGGTGCTCAGAAGCCAGCCCCTCCGGGTAGAGCTGCTGAGGGCACTCTGTGGGAAGAGCTGGGCAGCCAGCCAAGGGGCCGCAGCTGGGCCCACCTTCCCTAATCAGCTCAGCCAGAGAAGCCCAGTAGCCAGCCAACAGGGTGCAGCTGTAGCTGATCCCGGCAGCCCAGCCAGCTACCCCTGCTGCAGCAGCTTGAGACAGCCCATGGCCACGCCAGGGCTAGAAGACAGCAGCCTGGCTCAGGAGTTGCTAGAAGCCAAGCCTCTACAGGGGGGGCTGCCACAGGCATTCTGCGGGAGGAGATGGGTAGCCCCGCCCAGCATTGCCAAGCAGGCAGCACGGAAGCTGGCTAAAGCAGCTCCTCGTGAGCAAGGCCAGGCAAGCTCAGTAGCTCAGAGGCTGGCTGGGGCAGCCCCTCGTGAGCAAGGCCAAGGAGCCCTCAGCTGGGGATGGCTCACACTCAACCCCACCCTGCCAGCTAGGCAAAGGAGCCCAGAAGGGATTAGTGGTTGGAGGGAAACACCTGGGGGAACGCACAGCTGGGCCCGGTCAGGAGAGGGAACAAGCCTGGAAGGAGGGCGGGGTGGAGATAGGAAGCCCTATAAAGGGTGGCTGGGAAGAGCTCTGAGGTGGTGGGTGTGAGTGAGGAGTGATGATGTGGAATGAGAGCAGTAGGATGCAAGGGTGGAGGCTTGGAGGAGAGTTCTGGAAGGAGGAGATGGAGGACACAGAGGGTAAGCAGGCCAGGTTGAGCAGGCCAGCGAGTGGACTGAGAGGGAGTATGGGTGAGGTATACCACCCCTCCTTCCACAGAGCAGGGTCCTGCAGAGTCCCTGGCCCCCCTGTGATGTCAGGAGCAGACCGCCCAGTGCCACGCCCAGCGGCAGCCGCGGCAAGCCCTGACACCTCTCTCTCAAAAGCGGCAAGCGAGAGCTCGCCTCTGTCCCACTCCACCCGCAAGCGGAAAGTGAAACTTTGTTGCTCAGCACATGGCTATTTATAAAGCCTGGGTCTGCTACGCAGGAAGGCTGTGTTTGGCCGTAAGAGCTGCCTCTCAGGGATGCTTCTCCCCCTTTGCAGGTAAGGGCCCTGCTTGGGCTGCTGCTGGGTCCCAATTCTTCCTGCCTCTGCCCTCTCCCTTTGGTGTAGGCAGGTTCTGGCCCTGGCTGCTGGCTGAGGTGGCAGGACTGCTGTCTCCTGGCTGCCTCCCCCTGCTTCCTCTTGTTGACCCAGGGATGAGATTCGAGTGCCCATGGCTACAGATGAACACCCTCTTCCCCCGCCCTCCCCTCTCTTCTCCCAAATGGACGAGACAGGCACGTGCTTTTCTGGCTGCTCCATGGTTGGAAGGAAGCCCTGCTGATCAAGGAAAGCTGGGCTTCCATTCGTGTTTCCAGGGCGACAGAAGGAGGGCAAACAGCTCCAGCATTCCCCAGGCTCCGTTTCCACGGGGTTCCATTCCCTCGGGAACAGATGGCTGGCGCCAGACTTTCTGCAGACTGCAATCCCGAACGTAAACCGATCGATCCGATCGAGACCCGATAGAGCGCCCTACCCAAGCGCTGAACCGGGAGCCGTGGACGGAACCGGTCCCGATGGTGCAAACGCCAAAATCGGGGCAATTTTCAGACCGTAATTCCGATCGTGCCTATGTCTACAGGTGACCCAACAAATCAGGATGTGATAGTTGGACATCTAAACCAGGTTTTAAAATAAGGGTTAACCACAGTTTGTACTAATTGTGGTTTATTACCTAATCATCAGTCTAATTGTGCTGTGTAGTAGGTCTGTTGAGAGCATTTTATCCCACCTTTCCTCCAAGGAGTTCCGGGTGGCATACATGGGTCTACCTTCCCTGTTTTTCTCCTCACAACAACCCTCGGTTGTCAATCAGACTAAGGTGGAGGGTCTGGCTTAAGGTCACCCAGTGAGCTTCAAGGCAGTGTGGGGGTTTGACATCAGATCACCCAGATCCTAGTCTGACAGTCTACCACTACCCCACATTGCGGCATTTGAGTTCACAAACTGAGGTTTGTTGGGCAGCATGTCCCATGCATCCACCTGACAAGAAAGAGAGAGCAGTATGTGGCAGATGTCCTCCTTGCTGAGAGGCGAAGAGGAGTCCATTTCAGAGAAAACACAAAACTAAAGTTCATTTTAATTATGGTCGATTTATCAAACCTCCCACTTCACTTGCACTAACTACTGCAGGGAATAGCACACTCCCTTGAGCACTCTGGGGACGAAGGGATCAACCACTCTCCCTCCTCCTGCTATTTCTTGAGAAGCATGACTGAATGGGGAGTAACATGGGCCATAGAGCCAGACTGGCAGCATTCAAAACATAAAGAATTTTAATAAGAAAATAAAAAGCATGCACATGGTCTGCAAACGCATCTAACTGAGCAAGGATAAAAAGAAAAAGTGATAAACTTCTGACCCTAACTCTTTACATACTCTAAATGATGGAAATTTAGGATAGGATGGGCTATCGAGCTGCAAACTGTTTAAAAATAATCCATTCATTCCAGCATTTGAGGCTCTTCCCCATAGTTTCAGCAACATGTGCTCAAGATAAAAGATAGATATAGGAAGAATGGCTTAATCGCTCATGGTAAAACAACAACAACAACAACAACAACAAAAAGAACAGTGAGTTTATATACCCCCTTCTAGACAGATTAGTGCCCAACTCAGAGTGGTGAATAAAGTCAGAGTTGGCTGTTGTGGGTTTTCCGGGCTGTATTGCCGTTTGGTGCTACACCTCTGAAGATGCCAGCCACAGCTGCTGGCGAAACGTCAGGAACTACAATGCCAAGACCACGGCAATACAGCCCGGAAAACCCACAACAGCCATCGTTCTCCGGCCGTGAAAGCCTTCGACAATACAAAGTCAGAGTTATTATTATCCCCAAAATACAGCTGGAGAGCTGGGGCTCAGAGGAGGGGCTTACTCAAGGCAACCTGCAGAGTTCATGGCAGTAGTGGAAGTCAAACTAGCAGAGTGCTTATTCACAGCTCAGCCAGTTTAGAGTCTGAGAGACCTTCTTCCTTATGTCCAGGTGTTTTATTACCTTCTCCTTTGCAGACTTTCTTTTCCTTTGCTGAATGGAAGATATGTTCTTGCCTTTAAGCCTTAGGAGGTCTGTAGCTATTGGCTCCAAAGGTCTGTAACTACTAACCTGACTATTGTGCTTCTCCAGGTAAGGTCTATTTGCATTTCTATGGCACTAGATAACTTCATGCCTGAGCTGTGAGTCATACCCTTCTCCTTTCCTGCTGCTAGCTTGCAAAAGGCAGTTTGTAACCTCTGAGCCAGCAGACCCAGTTATGATAAACCTTGATACACATTTAGGGGTGTTCAGTTTCTGGGGTGGAAGGCATTTTATCACACTAACTGTAAGCTTGGGCTGCATCCTCATGCTGGAAAACATTTCACTGTCTTTGTGCTGTCGCAATCATTTGCAACTGCCCTTACTTGTGTGAACAAGGCAAACAATGGCTCACAGCACAACAGTAGCATGATACCCATTAATGTGTGGCTACAGGTTTGGATCCACAGCAGCCTTTCCACAGATGGAAAGATTTCTGCCCATAGAATGTGAATTTCTTGTTTTCACTGCAGGTCAAAATGCTCCCCAAAATGCTTGTCCTAAAAAAACAGGGGACCTCTAGGAACAGCTTGAGGTGGGTGTCACATTTTGGTCTGCATTCCAGGGAGGAGGTGAGGAAACCACCTTCATACAATGGAAATCCTCCTGTGGATACAAGCCACTGTTGGATCCACTCCAGTAAATCCAAGCCATTATGATGTCATGTGACATCCGAACCACTGTCCAAAGTACAGTTTAAACCAACCATGGTTAGTTGTGATACCTGATGGCAGCTTGAGTTATGTTTCTGATCATACAGAGAACTCTGAAAGTGGATTTATAATTCAGCTTGTTTATTAAATCCCTGCAGACTTTTTAGTCTAACAATGGCTGAACTTTCTGATTTAGAACGAGTTCAGATCAGTTCTGGTGAGCTTCTGTAAAGAGAAAGCTTCTTGCAGCCTGTGCTGGGCAGTCGATTGTACATTTTTTTGCAGCAGAAATATGATGCCAAAAATCTAACACCACCCCTCCCCTCACTCTGAGAAAAAAACAGTTCCTCAACCAGAGTTTTGACAAAGTGGACAGTATAAGACCGGACAGCTCCTGGGAAGATTTCCCCCCTAACTTTTCTTTAAGTTGAATCTTAATAAGGTGCTTGCTCATAGACCTTAAGGTTAACTCTTTTTTCCCTGCTGTTCCGCAGCCTCAGTGATTGTGACCCGAAGCAATTATGAATGAAGTACCCTGGGGATTACATAATTGGTTACTTGAGGACATTTTCCAATGTGTTGAACTCCCTGTGGATTTATAATTTCATTACTGCAGCTTAATTTATACAGAATCTATAAGGCTGCAGAGAGACTTCCGAAACTTTCATGTGGCCATCACTTCAGATAAATACCTTGCTCAGTTTAAAAGAAAAAAGGAGGAAAAACTGTTGGGAGAGGTGGGTGGGGTTTCAGTAACTAACTGCTAAGGTTCTCTTACAGGAATACCCTTTACTTACAATAAAAGCTTAACTTTTTGTTTATGGGAGTTGGTGAGCCCTTGAGTTGCGTTTTGACTTGAGCTCATTAGTTATTGCTGCAGGAAACCAGTGTTATAAAAAGTCACAATGTTATTACGTGCAACCATCGTTGTGCACATTTCCCTCTCTGCACAAGTGCAGAGTAAGGCCATAGGGTTTTGTACTGGTGCAGACTCCTGAGAATGTCAACTTTGGTGCTATTTTTTTTAAAGGATGCACATACACATGAAGCTGCCTTATTCAGAGTCAGGCCATTGGTCTATCAGGGTCTGCTCTGCCTTACAGTGGTTCTGCCAGGTCTCAGGCAGAGAAAGGGCTTTCCCAGTACTACCTGATCCTTTTTAACAGGAGATGTTGGGGACTGAACTTGGCAATTTTGTTAGCAGCTCAACCCTCCGTCATGCTGAAAGGGCAGTTTATGAATATGGCTATACCATAACCCCCTTCTCATGTGCTCCAAGCACATGGCATGTTGCCTGGCTAGGCAGAACAATTCCCAACTCCGGCTGGAGATGGAAAATTACTGGCATGTGAGTCATGAGGCAGGACTGGCTAGCAGCCCCACACCCCAGAGATGTGCATAGATTTAAAGACAAAAGGTTTTCCAGGAGTTTCTGAGTTAATCTCACCTACACCTGGCCGATTTTCCCCCTCCCTCCTTCCTAATCAGAGTTAATCAGGGACCTGATAACTCTTCCCTTCTGCTAATTGCGTATCATCAATTGCTATTCTTACCTTTAGTAACACTCAGGAAGGCTTAATCAAGCCTTTCCCATTTTATTGTCTCACCGCTGGAGACAGCCATTAAGCTATTGTTTTGGGGGCAGAAGATGGGATCCTGCCCCCATACATTTCATGGTATACTTGGACTGCCTTGACATGTGCTTTGTGTATGTGTTCTTGGGGCACTATGCACACCCTGTGTTGCCAAGTAGGCCCCCTCCCCTGCTTTAAGGCCTGCCATGAACTGTGTTAAAGTTTCCTGCATTACTGTTTCATTACTACACAAAGATTGTGTTGCACGTGTGTGCTCTGATGCACGTGTCAGCTTCCTGCCTGCGTGTCAGTTACCTTGCTGCTGCAATAGACTGTGTAGTTCCCTGACTCCATGTTTGGGTGACTGCACAAAGGACTCTCTTTCTGGGCAGCCCTGCCCTGACCTGTATCTGGATTTCCCAGTGTGTGTTTGGACTGTGTTACAAGTGTGCCCCGTGCCTGCATTGCCATCTGCCATGGACGGTGCCTGCTCCCTGCTTTGGACTGTGTTTTGTGTGCTGTTTCCCCTGCCTCCATGGAAGCCTGCCTCATATGGGCCCAAGCCGCTGCTAGCAGCCGGGCGCCTGCCGGGGAAACCTCCAGCGAGCCTGGCTAGGCGCTCCCTGGTCAGTTCCCGCCTGGAGCCTCCCGCGGGCCGGTCCCCGAGCTTGCCCTCGCTACCGGGCAACCTGCAAACCAGCCCCAGCTATGCCCAGCCGGCATCCATGTTCTCAGGTAGCCAGAAGACCCTGAGGAAGAGACTGCTTTGGGAAGCCATTTCGGCGAAGCGGGCACACCACGTCCGCAGCGAGAGTACCTCGCCCCGCTCTGCATATCTTAGGAGCCGCCCCGGAGAAGAACTAAGTGCCGACCATCCCAAGCACTTAGAGAATGCATCTCAAAGAAACCTCCGCATTCCAGAGCTGATGACATCAGGACAAGCCCTGTCCGCTGGAACATCCTTTCAGCCCACTTGGATTTCCCCCTCCCTCTTTTGTCCCCTCTTCCTGAGGTGTCACTTATCGCAATCAGATTACCAAAGTGGCCCATCTAAGCCATTCAGTAGCCCATTAGAACCTTTGTTTTAAACTGTGAGAACCACCAAGTACAGCACCAGCCCCAGGGTACGTTTTGGGGTATTTAAGCTGGTCTCCCAGACCACTCGGTGCTTAGGCCATTCCTACCCAGACTTCCTTGCTGTCCCCCTGTGGTTCCAGTGCTGGCATTGGGCCACCCCTCGCTGTCGTGTCTCTGCTTCGCTTCAGGATAAGTGAGTATTCCCCTTATCATCGTTGGGAACCAGCTAATGCGAACGTCTCTGTATTTCATACTCTGTATTTCCTAGATCTTGTGTGTTTCTTGTATGCTTGTGCAAGTTTAGGCTTACGCCACACTAAATACACGTGTTTGGAACCTATTTGTAGTCTGCCTCTTTTTCACTAGAGTGTCTGGGATCGGGACCTCCGTAGACATAGGTTAAGATCCGCGCTAATTTTAAGTTACAGACTGCTACAGCTAATTCCCCATTATAATAAAGAGCAGTTCTGGTAACACCTGAGACATTTGTCTGAGCCTTCTCACTCTTCTTGCTGTGAAGTGCTGGTTGTTTAGCCACTGTTCTCTATGGATATGCTCTGTCTCCTAGACTGGTAAATATCACCTGACCCTGTACTCCTC
>NW_026559760.1:30000-35000 GCF_028583425.1 Eublepharis macularius
TGTTCAATATTCAACATTTTCAAAAGCTCCCGCCAGAAGTTGGCAACGAACTGTCCGCCGCGATCCGAAATCACCTTGGACGGAAAAGAATGTAATTTTACGATGTGTTTTAGAAACAAATCTGCTAGTTTTCGAGCGGAGGGTATAGCAGTACAGGGGATAAAATGAGCTTGTTTGGAGAACAGATCTACCACCACTAAAATGCAATTATGTCCTTTGGAGATAGGTAGATCAGTGATAAAGTCCATAGATATTATTTCCCAGGGTCTGTTTGGCGTTTCCAATGGTTGCAGGAGACCCGGAGGCTTCCCTTTTCTGGTTTTGGCGCTGAGGCAAATAGGACAGGAACTAACGTATTGGGAAATGTCTTTGCGCATGCCCGGCCACCAGAATTGTCTTTGGATTAGGTGCAAAGTTTTCAGATACCCATAATGTCCAGCAGTGGGAGCGTCATGACAGCGCTGCAAAACTTCCAGTCTGAGGCTGTCTGGGACATAAAATTTGCTCCCGGCTAGCCAATCCCCTTGTGGGGCTTGGGTTAGTTTGCTTCGCGGAGCCTTATCCCCCTCCTTCTCCACCTCAGTTTTAAGTTTCGATTTCCACTCTTGGTTGGCCGGGAGGGGCTGCTTGGCACGGCTGCGAGTAGTCACCACGCCCCCAAGTTGCGTAGGCGAGAAGACAGTGTCGACAGTCTCCTCCCGTTTGCTCTTATGTTGGGGCATGCGCGATAGGGCGTCTGCCAAAAAGTTAGTTTTGCCCGGGAGATAATTTAGAGTGAAGTTGAATTTGGAAAAGAATTCCGCCCATCGCAATTGCTTGGCATTGAGTCTGCGTGGGCTTCGGAGGGCCTCCAGATTTTTATGATCCGTCCAGACCTCGAAAGGGTATCGCGCCCCCTCCAGCCAATGTCTCCAGTTAGTAAGGGCCGCTTTTACGGCAAAGGCCTCCTTCTCCCACACATTCCAATTCCTTTCCGCCTCCGAAAATTTTCTAGACAAGAAAGCACACGGCCGCAGCCTACCATCCTCCCCCTTCTGCAGTAAAACCCCCCCTATCGCCGTATCGCTGGCGTCAACCTGTACTATGAAAGGGGATTGTTCGTTGGGGTGGGAGAGGATGGGTTCCGTTACAAATTGCTTTTTTAGACAATCGAAGGCCGTTTGGCAATCGGGGGTCCATTGCAGTTTGGCAGAGGGTTTTTTAGCTTGGTCCCCTTTATCTTTGGTTTTCAGCAAGTCTGTTAAAGGGAGCGTGATTTGGGCGAAATTTGCTATGAAGTCTCTATAGAAGTTGGCAAAACCCAGGAAGGATTGCAGTTCTTTACGGGTGGTGGGTTTCTGCCAGTCCTGGATCGCCTGTATTTTGGCTGGATCCATTTTCAGGCCTTCTTGGGAGATACAATACCCGAGGTAAGTGAGTTCGGTTTTATGGAATTCACATTTGGACAGTTTGATGGGCAGCTTATTCTTCATCAGGGTGGCTAAAACTTTTCGTACCGTTTGAATATGTTCTTCCTCGGTGTCTGAGTAAATTAACACATCATCAAGGTACACTACCACCCCTTTGTACAGAAATTCGTGTAGAACTTCGTTTATCATGGACATGAATACGGACGGGGCTCCCGTCAAACCAAAAGGCATAACTAAGTATTCATATTGTCCGAGGGGCGTATTGAAAGCGGTTTTCCACTCATCCCCTGCCTTGATACGAACGTGGAAGTAAGCATCTTTTAGATCTAATTTCGTAAAGATCTTACCTTGGGCCACGACGTTGAGAAGGTCTCGGATGAGCGGTATAGGATAGGCGTTGTTGGTGGACACTGCATTCAAGCCTCGGAAATCCGTGCACAGTCGAAGTCCCCCATCCTTCTTTTTCACGAAGAGGACTGGAGCGGCGTGGGGGCTAGCGGCTGGGCGGATGAACCCTCGTTGGAGGTTGGTGTCGATGAATTTCCGGAGCTCTTCGCGTTCATGGAGACTCATGGGATAAAGTCGTCCTTTGGGCAGTGAGGCTCCGGGTAAAATTTCTACCGCACAGTCCGTTCGTCGGTGCGGGGGTAGAGTATCTGCTTCCTCTTCAGAGAAAGCATTTAGAAAAGGCCAGTACGGTTCGGGTATTTGGTTGACTTCTTCTTGGGTGAGAAGGGCCTTTTCTTTATGAGTCGGATCTTCGCCCCAGTTTTGATTCCAACGGTGATTTTTGCAGTTGGTATGACTGAAGGTAATACATCCTTGTGCCCAGTCTATGTAGGGATTGTGATCACATAGCCATTTGCTGCCTAAAATTAACGGGTACTTGGCAGTCGAGCTGATGACAAAGGACCTCTTCTCCCAATGTTGTCCCATGCCTGTGATCACTGGGATGGTTTCAGTTGTTACAGGATTCATGTTGGTACCATCCATTTGCTCAAAGATTACTGGGTTTTGTAGATCCCGAGTTGGTAGGACTAGTCCATTGACTAGAGCAGGGGCAATGATGTCTCTTGAGCAGCCCGAGTCAATAAGAGCTTGCACCCGAATATGCATCTTCCTCTCTGGGTTGATTAGAGTCACTGGCATGAATAAGATGGACCCAGGCGGCCGGTTCCGTGCAGGGACGGGCTTAGGGCGGATCTGTCGTTTGGGTCCTTTCACGACAGATCCATTTCGTTTCCCGACTGGGGACTTTCTGGATTAGCTTCTGCGGTTGGGGAAGCGGGATCGTATTCCATGACTTCTTCCGCTTCCAGCCCTCTCTCCGAGGCTGGCCTTTGGGAAGCGCCGCGGCCTCTATTTGCTCGGGGTGCTGGAGTCGGGCGTTGGAGCGTAGGAAACGGAGCAAGGGTTGGACGCCGTAATTGGAGCGGAGGTCTTTGCACAGGCCGGTAAGGGCATTGTGCTGCAAAGTGACCAGCCTGTCCGCATTGCAAACACAGCCCTTGTTGCCATCTAGCATCTCTCGCTCCACGGGTGGCGTAGCTAGCTCCCCGTGTTCCCCTCTGTAAGGTCAATGATCTTCTTTGTCCCGTTTGTTGTTGTTGTTCAACCAAACGGACTTCCAACATGCGATTTTCTACTTCGCAAACAAGTTGGATCCACCCTAACAACGTGGGGGGATTGTCTTGCATAAGAGCTCTGTCCAAAAGTCTCGGGTTAAGGCCTTGTTTGAACAGAATAATCTTGGTGGACTCCTCACACCTAGGGCACTTGGCTGCTAATTGCCGGAATTTTGTGACATAGTCTCTTGCTGACATGCTGCCTTGTTTGATGGCTTGTAATTCTGTTCGGGCCCGGGGTTTCTTCTAAGGGGTCTTCATATTGCGCTCGGATAGCATCCACTAACCCCTGAAGAGTATCGAGTTCTGGGGCCCCGACATTGTATAGTCCTACATACCAGTCTGCTGCTTTGCCCTGTAAACGAGATCCAAGATGTTCGATTTGACTGGCCTCACTGCCGAAGAGGTGCCCCCACCGGTTGAAAAACTGTACCACTTGGACTAGGAAAAATCCCAATTTGGATGGATCCCCATCGAAGGTGGCTTCCAGCTTCACCCAACCCATCGGGAGTTCCTGTCTCGGAGCAGGCGCTGGGTAAAAGTCCATCGGCAGTCTTAGTTGCGCCTGAGGCACAGGAGGAGGCAACTGGAGTCTCGGTCGGGGCAACGGTGCCTGCTGTACGGGTGGCGGTTGAACCGGCGGTGCCGGCTGGGGTTGGGCTGGTTGTGCGGGCGGAGGTTGCCGTGGTTGCTGTGTCGGGGTTGGTCTTGGTTGGGCCGGAGGCTGTAGTGGCAGGCGAGCAGGAGGCGGCAGTCTCGGTCTGGCCGGTAACACGGGAGGCGTTAGTGGCAGCTGTCGAGGTGGAGGAGGTTGGTGTGGGAGAGTGGAAATCGGCCGCTGAGGAGGGGGTTGAAGGTGTCGTAGTGGTGCAGGCCGTCCCGGTTGGTTCGGGGGTGGTAAAACGGGCTGGTCCTGGGGCTGCTGCAACAGTATGAGCTGCGGTCGAGGTGAGAGAGGCCGCAGCGGCGAGGGTTGAACCGGTGGAAGGCCGCGCGGGCTTGCCCCTCCGGGTGTTGTTAATCTGGGAAGCAGCGGCTGGCCTCTTGGCGCTGTTAGACCGTCCCCCGTAGGTTGCCCGGCGGGGACAATGTCTCGCGGTTGACGAGGGGCTCCCTCCTCAGATGGAGCCGCGTGTGCTCCCGCTTGGTCCGGCCGGACCGTTATAGAAGAAGTAAGAGGGGGTCTCACCGGTGTATCACTGGGCTTTTCTTCCCCTTCCGTAGGCCTCTCAACGGGAGTCCCGTCTGGCGGCGCATCCCCTGCCTGGTTAGGAAGTTCGGTGGGGGTCTCTCCGGGTGGCTCAACCGGGTCTCCCTTGCTCGGTGGAATTTCCTGCTGTGCTGGAAGTTCCTTGGGTTGCTCTCCCGTTTCGCCCGGATGGGTGTCCCCTTCGCCGGTAGGTGACGGCCGCTGCTGGACATTCTCCATCGGATAGGAGATAACACTTTGAAGGGTAGCTATCTGTACCGCCATCTCTTCAGGGGACAGTCTTTCCCCTGCTCCCATTGCCGAAATTAAATGGATGGCATGAGCCAAACTTTCTTCCATATCCATCAGTTTAGCTTCTAACTGTTGCATTCGACTTGCCCCCGGTTGCTCGCTTATGGAAGCTTCATTCGTTGCACTCACCGGGGACAAGGGGCCCCAAGGAGGAGGGTCCCCTTGGACGACTCTCGATCTCGCAGCTAGGATTCCCTTGGCCATACCCGTCACGGCCGAGATGCTGGTATCCACCGCATAGGTGCGACCTTGTATCTGCTCCCAACTTTGTTCAGGGACCTCCGTTGGCTCTTTCCACGAAACAAGTTCGGAGTAATCCCAACTCAGGGCGCCGCGGCGAGACGTGTCCCCCTCCGCCTGTTCGGACATCCTGTTCCAATATCGCCATGGTTGGCTGCTGTCTAGCTCCGGGACGGTTCCTAGGCTTCGGCGCCCTTCCATCGAAACTAGTGGATGGAGTCCACC
>NW_026559762.1:0-33721 GCF_028583425.1 Eublepharis macularius
CAGCCTCTGGCCTACACACAGGCCTGATGTTCTGGCTTTGGGGCCTCTCTCTGCTAGCTGGCCTGGCACTCACAGTAATGCTCCACAAATTGGGTTGGTGTGGGGTTGCTTAGCTGTGTCTGGTCCCCTTCTTCCAAGGCTTCCCACCAGGCTCTCAAACAAGTGTGCCAGCCTCTGGCCTACACACAGGCCTGATGTTCTGGCTTTCGGGCCTCTCTCTGCTAGCTGGCCTGGCTCTCACAGGTATGCTTCACAAATTGGGTTGGTGTGGGGTTGCTTAGCTGTGTCTGGTCCCCTGCTTCTAAGGCTTCCCACCAGGCTCTCAAACAAGTGTGCCAGTCTCTGGCCTACACACCGGCCTGATGCTCTGGCTTTGGGGCCTCTCTCTGCTAGCCGGCCTGGCACTCACAGTTATGCTCCACAAATTGGGTTGGTGTGGGGTTGCTTAGCTGTGTCTGGTCCCCTTCTTCCAAGGCTTCCCACCAGGCTCTCAAACAAGTGTGCCAGCCTCTGGCCTACACACAGGCCAGATGTTCTGGCTTTGGGGCCTCTCTCTGCTAGCTGGCCTGGCTCTCACAGGTATGCTTCACAAATTGGGTTGGTGTGGGGTTGCTTAGCTGTGTCTGGTCCCCTGCTTCTAAGGCTTCCCAACAGGCTCTCAAACAAGTGTGCCAGTCTCTGGCCTACACACAGGCCTGATGCTCTGGCTTTGGGGCCTCTCTCTGCTAGCCGGCCTGGCACTCACAGTTATGCTCCACAAATTGGGTTGGTGTGGGGTTGCTTAGCTGTGTCTGGTCCCCTTCTTCCAAGGCTTCCCACCAGGCTCTCAAACAAGTGTGCCAGCCTCTGGCCTACACACAGGCCTGATGTTCTGGCTTTGGGGCCTCTCTCTGCTAGCTGGCCTGGCTCTCACAGGTATGCTTCACAAATTGGGTTGGTGTGGGGTTGCTTAGCTGTGTCTGGTCCCCTGCTTCTAAGGCTTCCCACCAGGCTCTCAAACAAGTGTGCCAGTCTCTGGCCTACACACAGGCCTGATGTTCTGGCTTTGGGGCCTCTCTCTGCTAGCCGGCCTGGCACTCACAGTTATGCTCCACAAATTGGGTTGGTGTGGGGTTGCTTAGCTGTGTCTGGTCCCCTTCTTCCAAGGCTTCCCACCAGGCTCTCAAACAAGTGTGCCAGCCTCTGGCCTACACATAGGCCTGCCGCTCTGACTTTGGGGCCTCTCTCTGCTAGCTGGCCTGGCACTCACAGTTATGCTCCACAAATTGGGTTGGTGTGGGGTTGCTTAGCTGTGTCTGGTCCCCTGCTTCTAAGGCTTCCCACCAGGCTCTCAAACAAGTGTGCCAGTCTCTGGCCTATACACAGGCCTGATGCTCTGGCTTTGGGGCCTCTCTCTGCTAGCCGGCCTGGCACTCACAGTTATGCTCCACAAATTGGGTTGGTGTGGGGTTGCTTAGCTGTGTCTGGTCCCCTTCTTCCAAGGCTTCCCACCAGGCTCTCAAACAAGTGTGCCAGTCTCTGGCCTACACACAGGCCTGATGTTCTGGCTTTGGGGCCTCTCTCTGCTAGCTGGCCTGGCTCTCACAGGTATGCTTCACAAATTGGGTTGGTGTGGGGTTGCTTAGCTGTGTCTGGTCCCCTGCTTCTAAGGCTTCCCACCAGGCTCTCAAACAAGTGTGCCAGTCTCTGGCCTACACACAGGCCTGATGCTCTGGCTTTGGGGCCTCTCTCTGCTAGCCGGCCTGGCACTCACAGTTATGCTCCACAAATTGGGTTGGTGTGGGGTTGCTTAGCTGTGTCTGGTCCCCTTCTTCCAAGGCTTCCCACCAGGCTCTCAAACAAGTGTGCCAGCCTCTGGCCTACACATAGGCCTGCCGCTCTGACTTTGGGGCCTCTCTCTGCTAGCTGGCCTGGCACTCACAGTTATGCTCCACAAATTGGGTTGGTGTGGGGTTGCTTAGCTGTGTCTGGTCCCCTTCTTCCAAGGCTTCCCACCAGGCTCTCAAACAAGTGTGCCAGCCTCTGGCCTACACACAGGCCTGATGTTCTGGCTTTGGGGCCTCTCTCTGCTAGCTGGCCTGGCTCTCACAGGTATGCTTCACAAATTGGGTTGGTGTGGGGTTGCTTAGCTGTGTCTGGTCCCCTGCTTCTAAGGCTTCCCACCAGGCTCTCAAACAAGTGTGCCAGTCTCTGGCCTACACACAGGCCTGATGCTCTGGCTTTGGGGCCTCTCTCTGCTAGCCGGCCTGGCACTCACAGTTATGCTCCACAAATTGGGTTGGTGTGGGGTTGCTTAGCTGTGTCTGGTCCCCTTCTTCCAAGGCTTCCCACCAGGCTCTCAAACAAGTGTGCCAGCCTCTGGCCTACACACAGGCCTGATGTTCTGGCTTTGGGGCCTCTCTCTGCTAGCTGGCCTGGTTCTCACAGGTATGCTTCACAAATTGGGTTGGTGTGGGGTTGCTTAGCTGTGTCTGGTCCCCTGCTTCTAAGGCTTCCCACCAGGCTCTCAAACAAGTGTGCCAGTCTCTGGCCAACACACAGGACTGATGCTCTGGCTTTGGGGCCTCTCTCTGCTAGCCGGCCTGGCACTCACAGTTATGCTCCACAAATTGGGTTGGTGTGGGGTTGCTTAGCTGTGTCTGGTCCCCTTCTTCCAAGGCTTCCCACCAGGCTCTCAAACAAGTGTGCCAGCCTCTGGCCTACACACAGGCCTGATGTTCTGGCTTTGGGGCCTCTCTCTGCTAGCTAGCCTGGCTCTCACAGGTATGCTTCACAAATTGGGTTGGTGTGGGGTTGCTTAGCTGTGTCTGGTCCCCTGCTTCTAAGGCTTCCCACCAGGCTCTCAAACAAGTGTGCCAGTCTCTGGCCTACACACAGGCCTGATGCTCTGGCTTTGGGGCCTCTCTCTGCTAGCCGGCCTGGCACTCACAGTTATGCTCCACAAATTGGGTTGGTGTGGGGTTGCTTAGCTGTGTCTGGTCCCCTTCTTCCAAGGCTTCCCACCAGGCTCTCAAACAAGTGTGCCAGCCTCTGGCCTACACACAGGCCTGATGTTCTGGCTTTGGGGCCTCTCTCTGCTAGCTGGCCTGGCTCTCACAGGTATGCTTCACAAATTGGGTTGGTGTGGGGTTGCTTAGCTGTGTCTGGTCCCCTGCTTCTAAGGCTTCCCACCAGGCTCTCAAACAAGTGTGCCAGTCTCTGGCCTACACACAGGCCTGATGCTCTGGCTTTGGGGCCTCTCTCTGCTAGCCGGCCTGGCACTCACAGTTATGCTCCACAAATTGGGTTGGTGTGGGGTTGCTTAGCTGTGTCTGGTCCCCTTCTTCCAAGGCTTCCCACCAGGCTCTCAAACAAGTGTGCCAGCCTCTGGCCTACACATAGGCCTGCCGCTCTGACTTTGGGGCCTCTCTCTGCTAGCTGGCCTGGCACTCACAGTTATGCTCCACAAATTGGGTTGGTGTGGGGTTGCTTAGCTGTGTCTGGTCCCCTTCTTCCAAGGCTTCCCACCAGGCTCTCAAACAAGTGTGCCAGCCTCTGGCCTACACACAGGCCTGATGTTCTGGCTTTGGGGCCTCTCTCTGCTAGCTGGCCTGGCTCTCACAGGTATGCTTCACAAATTCGGTTGGTGTGGGGTTGCTTAGCTGTGTCTGGTCCCCTCCTTCTAAGGCTTCCCACCAGGCTCTCAAACAAGTCTGCCAGTCTCTGGCCTACACACAGGCCTGATGCTCTGGCTTTGGGGCCTCTCTCTGCTAGCCGGTCTGGCACTCACAGGTATGCTCCACAAATTGGGTTGGTGTGGGGTTGCTTAGCTGTGTCTGGTCCCCTTCTTCCAAGGCTTCCCACCAAACAAGTGTGCCAGCCTCTGGCCTACACATAGGCCTGCCGCTCTGACTTTGGGGCCTCTCTCTGCTAGCTGGCCTGGCACTCACAGTTATGCTCCACAAATTGGGTTGGTGTGGGGTTGCTTAGCTGTGTCTGGTCCCCTTCTTCCAAGGCTTCCCACCAGGCTCTCAAACAAGTGTGCCAGCCTCTGGCCTACACACAGGCCTGATGTTCTGGCTTTGGGGCCTCTCTCTGCTAGCTGGCCTGGCACTCACAGTTATGCTCCACAAATTGGGTTGGTGTGGGGTTGCTTAGCTGTGTCTGGTCCCCTTCGTCCAAGGCTTCCCACCAGGCTCTCAAACAAGTGTGCCAGTCTCTGGCCTACACACAGGCCTGATGCTCTGGCTTTGGGGCCTCTCTCTGCTAGCCGGCCTGGCACTCACAGTTATGCTCCACAAATTGGGTTGGTGTGGGGTTGCTTAGCTGTGTCTGGTCCCCTTCTTCCAAGGCTTCCCACCAGGCTCTCAAACAAGTGTGCCAGCCTCTGGCCTACACACAGGCCTGATGTTCTGGCTTTTGGGCCTCTCTCTGCTAGCTGGCCTGTTTCTCACAGGTATGCTTCACAAATTGGGTTGGTGTGGGGTTGCTTAGCTGTGTCTGCTCCCCTGCTTCTAAGGCTTCCCACCAGGCTCTCAAACAAGTGTGCCAGTCTCTGGCCTACACACAGGCCTGATGCTCTGGCTTTGGGGCCTCTCTCTGCTAGCCGGCCTGGCACTCACAGGTATGCTCCACAAATTGGGTTGGTGTGGGGTTGCTTAGCTGTGTCTGGTCCCCTTCTTCCAAGGGTTCCCACCAGGCTCTCAAACAAGTGTGCCAGCCTCTGGCCTACACATAGGCCTGCCGCTCTGACTTTGGGGCCTCTCTCTGCTAGCTGGCCTGGCACTCACAGTTATGCTCCACAAATTGGGTTGGTGTGGGGTTGCTTAGCTGTGTCTGGTCCCCTTCTTCCAAGGCTTCCCACCAGGCTCTCAAACAAGTGTGCCAGCCTCTGGCCTACACACAGGCCTGATGTTCTGGCTTTGGGGCCTCTCTCTGCTAGCTGGCCTGGCTCTCACAGGTATGCTTCACAAATTGGGTTGGTGTGGGGTTGCTTAGCTGTGTCTGGTCCCCTGCTTCTAAGGCTTCCCACCAGGCTCTCAAACAAGTGTGCCAGTCTCTGGCCTACACACAGGCCTGATGCTCTGGCTTTGGGGCCTCTCTCTGCTAGCCGGCCTGGCACTCACAGTTATGCTCCACAAATTGGGTTGGTGTGGGGTTGCTTAGCTGTGTCTGGTCCCCTTCTTCCAAGGCTTCCCACCAGGCTGTCAAACAAGTGTGCCAGCCTCTGGCCTACACACAGGCCTGATGTTCTGGCTTTGGGGCCTCTCTCTGCTAGCTGGCCTGGCTCTCACAGTTATGCTCCACAAATTGGGTTGGTGTGGGGTTGCTTAGCTGTGTCTGGTCCCCTTCTTCCAAGGCTTCCCACCAGGCTCTCAAACAAGTGTGCCAGCCTCTGGCCTACACATAGGCCTGATGCTCTGGCTTTGGGGCCTCTCTCTGCTAGCCGGCCTGGCACTCACAGTTATGCTCGACAAATTGGGTTGGTGTGGGGTTGCTTAGCTGTGTCTGGTCCCCTTCTTCCAAGGCTTCCCACCAGGCTCTCAAACAAGTGTGCCAGTCTCTGGCCTACACACAGGCCTGATGCTCTGGCTTTGGGGCCTCTCTCTGCTAGCCGGCCTGGCACTCACAGTTATGCTCCACAAATTGGGTTGGTGTGGGGTTGCTTAGCTGTGTCTGGTCCCCTTCTTCCAAGGCTTCCCACCAGGCTCTCAAACAAGTGTGCCAGCCTCTGGCCTACACATAGGCCTGCCGCTCTGACTTTGGGGCCTCTCTCTGCTAGCTGGCCTGGCACACACAGTTATGCTCCACAAATTGGGTTGGTGTGGGGTTGCTTCGCTGTGTCTGGTCCCCTTCTTCCAAGGCTTCCCACCAGGCTCTCAAACAAGTGTGCCAGCCTCTGGCCTACACACAGGCCTGATGTTCTGGCTTTGGGGCCTCTCTCTGCTAGCTGGCCCGGCTCTCACAGGTATGCTTCACAAATTGGGTTGGTGTGGGGTTGCTTAGCTGTGTCTGGTCCCCTGCTTCTAAGGCTTCCCACCAGGCTCTCAAACAAGTGTGCCAGTCTCTGGCCTACACACAGGCCTGATGCTCTGGCTTTGGGGCCTCTCTCTGCTAGCCGGCCTGGCACTCACAGTTATGCTCCACAAATTGGGTTGGTGTGGGGTTGCTTAGCTGTGTCTGGTCCCCTTCTTCCAAGGCTTCCCACCAGGCTCTCAAACAAGTGTGCCAGCCTCTGGCCTACACACAGGCCTGATGTTCTGGCTTTGGGGCCTCTCTCTGCTAGCTGGCCTGGCTCTCACAGGTATGCTTCACAAATTGGGTTGGTGTGGGGTTGCTTAGCTGTGTCTGGTCCCCTGCTTCTAAGGCTTCCCACCAGGCTCTCAAACAAGTGTGCCAGTCTCTGGCCTACACACAGGCCTGATGCTCTGGCTTTGGGGCCTCTCTCTGCTAGCTGGCCTGGCTCTCACAGGTATGCTTCACAAATTGGGTTGGTGTGGGGTTGCTTAGCTGTGTCTGGTCCCCTGCTTCTAAGGCTTCCCACCAGGCTCTCAAACAAGTGTGCCAGTCTCTGGCCTACACACAGGACTGATGCTCTGGCTTTGGGGCCTCTCTCTGCTAGCCGGCCTGGCACTCACAGTTATGCTCCACAAATTGGGTTGGTGTGGGGTTGCTTAGCTGTGTCTGGTCCCCTTCTTCCAAGGCTTCCCACCAGGCTCTCAAACAAGTGTTCCAGCCTCTGGCCTACACACAGGCCTGATGTTCTGGCTTTGGGGCCTCTCTCTGCTAGCTGGCCTGGCTCTCACAGGTATGCTACACAAATTGGGTTGGTGTGGGGTTGCTTAGCTGTGTCTGGTCCCCTGCTTCTAAGGCTTCCCACCAGGCTCTCAAACAAGTGTGCCAGTCTCTGGCCTACACACAGGCCTGATGCTCTGGCTTTGGGGCCTCTCTCTGCTAGCCGGCCTGGCACTCACAGTTATGCTCCACAAATTGGGTTGGTGTGGGGTTGCTTAGCTGTGTCTGGTCCCCTTCTTCCAAGGCTTCCCACCAGGCTCTCAAACAAGTGTGCCAGCCTCTGGCCTACACACAGGCCTGATGTTCTGGCTTTGGGGCCTCTCTCTGCTAGCTGGCCTGGCACTCACAGTAATGCTCCACAAATTGGGTTGGTGTGGGGTTGCTTAGCTGTGTCTGGTCCCCTTCTTCCAAGGCTTCCCACCAGGCTCTCAAACAAGTGTGCCAGCCTCTGGCCTACACACAGGCCTGATGTTCTGGCTTTCGGGCCTCTCTCTGCTAGCTGGCCTGGCTCTCACAGGTATGCTTCACAAATTGGGTTGGTGTGGGGTTGCTTAGCTGTGTCTGGTCCCCTGCTTCTAAGGCTTCCCACCAGGCTCTCAAACAAGTGTGCCAGTCTCTGGCCTACACACCGGCCTGATGCTCTGGCTTTGGGGCCTCTCTCTGCTAGCCGGCCTGGCACTCACAGTTATGCTCCACAAATTGGGTTGGTGTGGGGTTGCTTAGCTGTGTCTGGTCCCCTTCTTCCAAGGCTTCCCACCAGGCTCTCAAACAAGTGTGCCAGCCTCTGGCCTACACACAGGCCAGATGTTCTGGCTTTGGGGCCTCTCTCTGCTAGCTGGCCTGGCTCTCACAGGTATGCTTCACAAATTGGGTTGGTGTGGGGTTGCTTAGCTGTGTCTGGTCCCCTGCTTCTAAGGCTTCCCAACAGGCTCTCAAACAAGTGTGCCAGTCTCTGGCCTACACACAGGCCTGATGCTCTGGCTTTGGGGCCTCTCTCTGCTAGCCGGCCTGGCACTCACAGTTATGCTCCACAAATTGGGTTGGTGTGGGGTTGCTTAGCTGTGTCTGGTCCCCTTCTTCCAAGGCTTCCCACCAGGCTCTCAAACAAGTGTGCCAGCCTCTGGCCTACACACAGGCCTGATGTTCTGGCTTTGGGGCCTCTCTCTGCTAGCTGGCCTGGCTCTCACAGGTATGCTTCACAAATTGGGTTGGTGTGGGGTTGCTTAGCTGTGTCTGGTCCCCTGCTTCTAAGGCTTCCCACCAGGCTCTCAAACAAGTGTGCCAGTCTCTGGCCTACACACAGGCCTGATGTTCTGGCTTTGGGGCCTCTCTCTGCTAGCCGGCCTGGCACTCACAGTTATGCTCCACAAATTGGGTTGGTGTGGGGTTGCTTAGCTGTGTCTGGTCCCCTTCTTCCAAGGCTTCCCACCAGGCTCTCAAACAAGTGTGCCAGCCTCTGGCCTACACATAGGCCTGCCGCTCTGACTTTGGGGCCTCTCTCTGCTAGCTGGCCTGGCACTCACAGTTATGCTCCACAAATTGGGTTGGTGTGGGGTTGCTTAGCTGTGTCTGGTCCCCTGCTTCTAAGGCTTCCCACCAGGCTCTCAAACAAGTGTGCCAGTCTCTGGCCTATACACAGGCCTGATGCTCTGGCTTTGGGGCCTCTCTCTGCTAGCCGGCCTGGCACTCACAGTTATGCTCCACAAATTGGGTTGGTGTGGGGTTGCTTAGCTGTGTCTGGTCCCCTTCTTCCAAGGCTTCCCACCAGGCTCTCAAACAAGTGTGCCAGTCTCTGGCCTACACACAGGCCTGATGTTCTGGCTTTGGGGCCTCTCTCTGCTAGCTGGCCTGGCTCTCACAGGTATGCTTCACAAATTGGGTTGGTGTGGGGTTGCTTAGCTGTGTCTGGTCCCCTGCTTCTAAGGCTTCCCACCAGGCTCTCAAACAAGTGTGCCAGTCTCTGGCCTACACACAGGCCTGATGCTCTGGCTTTGGGGCCTCTCTCTGCTAGCCGGCCTGGCACTCACAGTTATGCTCCACAAATTGGGTTGGTGTGGGGTTGCTTAGCTGTGTCTGGTCCCCTTCTTCCAAGGCTTCCCACCAGGCTCTCAAACAAGTGTGCCAGCCTCTGGCCTACACATAGGCCTGCCGCTCTGACTTTGGGGCCTCTCTCTGCTAGCTGGCCTGGCACTCACAGTTATGCTCCACAAATTGGGTTGGTGTGGGGTTGCTTAGCTGTGTCTGGTCCCCTTCTTCCAAGGCTTCCCACCAGGCTCTCAAACAAGTGTGCCAGCCTCTGGCCTACACACAGGCCTGATGTTCTGGCTTTGGGGCCTCTCTCTGCTAGCTGGCCTGGCTCTCACAGGTATGCTTCACAAATTGGGTTGGTGTGGGGTTGCTTAGCTGTGTCTGGTCCCCTGCTTCTAAGGCTTCCCACCAGGCTCTCAAACAAGTGTGCCAGTCTCTGGCCTACACACAGGCCTGATGCTCTGGCTTTGGGGCCTCTCTCTGCTAGCCGGCCTGGCACTCACAGTTATGCTCCACAAATTGGGTTGGTGTGGGGTTGCTTAGCTGTGTCTGGTCCCCTTCTTCCAAGGCTTCCCACCAGGCTCTCAAACAAGTGTGCCAGCCTCTGGCCTACACACAGGCCTGATGTTCTGGCTTTGGGGCCTCTCTCTGCTAGCTGGCCTGGTTCTCACAGGTATGCTTCACAAATTGGGTTGGTGTGGGGTTGCTTAGCTGTGTCTGGTCCCCTGCTTCTAAGGCTTCCCACCAGGCTCTCAAACAAGTGTGCCAGTCTCTGGCCAACACACAGGACTGATGCTCTGGCTTTGGGGCCTCTCTCTGCTAGCCGGCCTGGCACTCACAGTTATGCTCCACAAATTGGGTTGGTGTGGGGTTGCTTAGCTGTGTCTGGTCCCCTTCTTCCAAGGCTTCCCACCAGGCTCTCAAACAAGTGTGCCAGCCTCTGGCCTACACACAGGCCTGATGTTCTGGCTTTGGGGCCTCTCTCTGCTAGCTAGCCTGGCTCTCACAGGTATGCTTCACAAATTGGGTTGGTGTGGGGTTGCTTAGCTGTGTCTGGTCCCCTGCTTCTAAGGCTTCCCACCAGGCTCTCAAACAAGTGTGCCAGTCTCTGGCCTACACACAGGCCTGATGCTCTGGCTTTGGGGCCTCTCTCTGCTAGCCGGCCTGGCACTCACAGTTATGCTCCACAAATTGGGTTGGTGTGGGGTTGCTTAGCTGTGTCTGGTCCCCTTCTTCCAAGGCTTCCCACCAGGCTCTCAAACAAGTGTGCCAGCCTCTGGCCTACACACAGGCCTGATGTTCTGGCTTTGGGGCCTCTCTCTGCTAGCTGGCCTGGCTCTCACAGGTATGCTTCACAAATTGGGTTGGTGTGGGGTTGCTTAGCTGTGTCTGGTCCCCTGCTTCTAAGGCTTCCCACCAGGCTCTCAAACAAGTGTGCCAGTCTCTGGCCTACACACAGGCCTGATGCTCTGGCTTTGGGGCCTCTCTCTGCTAGCCGGCCTGGCACTCACAGTTATGCTCCACAAATTGGGTTGGTGTGGGGTTGCTTAGCTGTGTCTGGTCCCCTTCTTCCAAGGCTTCCCACCAGGCTCTCAAACAAGTGTGCCAGCCTCTGGCCTACACATAGGCCTGCCGCTCTGACTTTGGGGCCTCTCTCTGCTAGCTGGCCTGGCACTCACAGTTATGCTCCACAAATTGGGTTGGTGTGGGGTTGCTTAGCTGTGTCTGGTCCCCTTCTTCCAAGGCTTCCCACCAGGCTCTCAAACAAGTGTGCCAGCCTCTGGCCTACACACAGGCCTGATGTTCTGGCTTTGGGGCCTCTCTCTGCTAGCTGGCCTGGCTCTCACAGGTATGCTTCACAAATTCGGTTGGTGTGGGGTTGCTTAGCTGTGTCTGGTCCCCTCCTTCTAAGGCTTCCCACCAGGCTCTCAAACAAGTCTGCCAGTCTCTGGCCTACACACAGGCCTGATGCTCTGGCTTTGGGGCCTCTCTCTGCTAGCCGGTCTGGCACTCACAGGTATGCTCCACAAATTGGGTTGGTGTGGGGTTGCTTAGCTGTGTCTGGTCCCCTTCTTCCAAGGCTTCCCACCAAACAAGTGTGCCAGCCTCTGGCCTACACATAGGCCTGCCGCTCTGACTTTGGGGCCTCTCTCTGCTAGCTGGCCTGGCACTCACAGTTATGCTCCACAAATTGGGTTGGTGTGGGGTTGCTTAGCTGTGTCTGGTCCCCTTCTTCCAAGGCTTCCCACCAGGCTCTCAAACAAGTGTGCCAGCCTCTGGCCTACACACAGGCCTGATGTTCTGGCTTTGGGGCCTCTCTCTGCTAGCTGGCCTGGCACTCACAGTTATGCTCCACAAATTGGGTTGGTGTGGGGTTGCTTAGCTGTGTCTGGTCCCCTTCGTCCAAGGCTTCCCACCAGGCTCTCAAACAAGTGTGCCAGTCTCTGGCCTACACACAGGCCTGATGCTCTGGCTTTGGGGCCTCTCTCTGCTAGCCGGCCTGGCACTCACAGTTATGCTCCACAAATTGGGTTGGTGTGGGGTTGCTTAGCTGTGTCTGGTCCCCTTCTTCCAAGGCTTCCCACCAGGCTCTCAAACAAGTGTGCCAGCCTCTGGCCTACACACAGGCCTGATGCTCTGGCTTTGGGGCCTCTCTCTGCTAGCCGGCCTGGCACTCACAGTTATGCTCCACAAATTGGGTTGGTGTGGGGTTGCTTAGCTGTGTCTGGTCCCCTTCTTCCAAGGCTTCCCACCAGGCTCTCAAACAAGTGTGCCAGTCTCTGGCCTACACACAGGCCTGATGCTCTGGCTTTGGGGCCTCTCTCTGCTAGCCGGCCTGGCACTCACAATTATGCTCCACAAATCGGGTTGGTGTGGGGTTGCTTAGCTGTGTCTGGTCCCCTTCTTCCAAGGCTTCCCACCAGGCTCTCAAACAAGTGTGCCAGCCTCTGGCCTACACACAGGCCTGATGTTCTGGCTTTGGGGCCTCTCTCTGCTAGCTGGCCTGGCTCTCACAGGTATGCTTCACAAATTGGGTTGGTGTGGGGTTGCTTAGCTGTGTCTGGTCCCCTTCTTCCAAGGCTTCCCACCAGGCTCTCAAACAAGTGTGCCAGTCTCTGGCCTACACACAGGCCTGATGCTCTGGCTTTGGGGCCTCTCTCTGCTAGCCGGCCTGGCACTCACAGTTATGCTCCACAAATTGGGTTGGTGTGGGGTTGCTTAGCTGTGTCTGGTCCCCTTCTTCCAAGGCTTCCCACCAGGCTCTCAAACAAGTGTGCCAGTCTCTGGCCTACACACAGGCCTGATGCTCTGGCTTTGGGGCCTCTCTCTGCTAGCTGGCCCGGCTCTCACAGGTATGCTTCACAAATTGGGTTGGTGTGGGGTTGCTTAGCTGTGTCTGGTCCCCTGCTTCTAAGGCTTCCCACCAGGCTCTCAAACAAGTGTGCCAGTCTCTGGCCTACACACAGGCCTGATGCTCTGGCTTTGGGGCCTCTCTCTGCTAGCCGGCCTGGCACTCACAGTTATGCTCCACAAATTGGGTTGGTGTGGGGTTGCTTAGCTGTGTCTGGTCCCCTTCTTCCAAGGCTTCCCACCAGGCTCTCAAACAAGTGTTCCAGCCTCTGGCCTACACACAGGCCTGATGTTCTGGCTTTGGGGCCTCTCTCTGCTAGCTGGCCTGGCTCTCACAGGTATGCTACACAAATTGGGTTGGTGTGGGGTTGCTTAGCTGTGTCTGGTCCCCTGCTTCTAAGGCTTCCCACCAGGCTCTCAAACAAGTGTGCCAGTCTCTGGCCTACACACAGGCCTGATGCTCTGGCTTTGGGGCCTCTCTCTGCTAGCCGGCCTGGCACTCACAGTTATGCTCCACAAATTGGGTTGGTGTGGGGTTGCTTAGCTGTGTCTGGTCCCCTTCTTCCAAGGCTTCCCACCAGGCTCTCAAACAAGTGTGCCAGCCTCTGGCCTACACACAGGCCTGATGTTCTGGCTTTGGGGCCTCTCTCTGCTAGGTGGCCTGGCACTCACAGTAATGCTCCACAAATTGGGTTGGTGTGGGGTTGCTTAGCTGTGTCTGGTCCCCTTCTTCCAAGGCTTCCCACCAGGCTCTCAAACAAGTGTGCCAGCCTCTGGCCTACACACAGGCCTGATGTTCTGGCTTTGGGGCCTCTCTCTGCTAGCTGGCCTGGCTCTCACAGGTATGCTTCACAAATTGGGTTGGTGTGGGGTTGCTTAGCTGTGTCTGGTCCCCTGCTTCTAAGGCTTCCCACCAGGCTCTCAAACAAGTGTGCCAGTCTCTGGCCTACACACCGGCCTGATGCTCTGGCTTTGGGGCCTCTCTCTGCTAGCCAGCCTGGCACTCACAGTTATGCTCCACAAATTGGGTTGGTGTGGGGTTGCTTAGCTGTGTCTGGTCCCCTTCTTCCAAGGTTTCCCACCAGGCTCTCAAACAAGTGTGCCAGCCTCTGGCCTACACACAGGCCTGATGTTCTGGCTTTGGGGCCTCTCTCTGCTAGCTGGCCTGGCTCTCACAGGTATGCTTCACAAATTGGGTTGGTGTGGGGTTGCTTAGCTGTGTCTGGTCCCCTGCTTCTAAGGCTTCCCACCAGGCTCTCAAAGAAGTGTGCCAGCCTCTGGCCTACACACAGGCCTGATGCTCTGGCTTTGGGGCCTCTCTCTGCTAGCCGGCCTGGCACTCACAGTTATGCTCCACAAATTGGGTTGGTGTGGGGTTGCTTAGCTGTGTCTGGTCCCCTTCTTCCAAGGCTTCCCACCAGGCTCTCAAACAAGTGTGCCAGCCTCTGGCCTACACACAGGCCAGATGTTCTGGCTTTGGGGCCTCTCTCTGCTAGCTGGCCTGGCTCTCACAGGTATGCTTCACAAATTGGGTTGGTGTGGGGTTGCTTAGCTGTGTCTGGTCCCCTGCTTCTAAGGCTTCCCAACAGGCTCTCAAACAAGTGTGCCAGTCTCTGGCCTACACACAGGCCTGATGCTCTGGCTTTGGGGCCTCTCTCTGCTAGCCGGCCTGGCACTCACAGTTATGCTCCACAAATTGGGTTGGTGTGGGGTTGCTTAGCTGTGTCTGGTCCCCTTCTTCCTGTCAGGTCCAGTATGTTTCTAAACTGTACTGACTCCATTTTCTAATGCTTCTAGTGTTTAAGTGCTTTCTCCCCAGGTGTACCAGTTCCCAGGCAGCATTCCCACCAGAGGAGATTGTTGTGTCTAACCCAGTTCCACCAAGCATTGGCCTTGAAGGAGAACAGCTTCCCAGGACTGAAAGATGTTGTTTTGAGAACTGTGGGGGGAGGCTGTTCCAGATGGGTATTGTTACTCTGTATCCTATGCTTGCTCCTCATTGGTAACAATGATCATGTACCATCCTGAGTCTCCTATTCAGGACAGTGGACTATAATGGACCTTTTCTGCAATAAAACTTCCTTTGCTAGACATTGGACTTATTCTTGCTTCTAAAGGGAATCTTGCAGAGAGTACCTTATCTAGCCACAGTCTGACATTTTGTTACCAATCATGTCTGAGTCGGGCCCAGCGGAATCCAAGGTTGTCCCGGACAGGGATCCTTTGTTTGATCCGTATGCGTCTCCCGACAATCAACCGGTGCAAACCCAAGACTCCCAGGAGCTGGGAGCAACCGGGAACGGAACCGGAGCCTCCACTTCTACCCTGCCTCTCATCGACTTCAGTACTCGGAACGAGACCGAAAGCAACCTCGGGGCAAGGCCGAAAGCAACCGCTCTCCCCTTGATCTCGGTACCCACCCCGTCGGAGTGGGGAGCCAGACCCCGAGAAACCAGAGAGCGCCGGGCAGGTGGACTCCATCCACGAGTCTCGATGGACGGGCGCCGAAGCCTAGAAACCGTCCCGGAACTAGATAGCAGCCAACCATGGCGATATTGGAACAGGACGTTTGAGCAGATGGAGGGGGACACGTCTCGCCGAGGCGCCCTGAGTTGGGATTATTCCGAACTTGCCCCGTGGAAGGAGCCAACGGAAGTCCCTGAACAAAGTTGGGAGCAGATACGAGGTCGCACCTATGCGGTAGATACCAGCATCTCGGCCGTGACGGGTATGGCCAAGGGTGGCGGCAGGACCTTTTGTACCATCTGAACATGTTCTTCCTCGGTGTCAGAATAAATTAAAACATCATCAAGGTACACCACCACCCCTTTGTATAGAAATTCATGTAGAACTTCGTTTATCATGGACATGAATACAGACGGGGCTCCCGCCAATCCAAAAGGCATAACTAAGTATTCATATTGTCCGAGGGGCGTATTAAGCGCGGCCTTCCACCCATTCGGCCTTCGCCGCTGCGGCCCCTTCCGCTTCGACCACAACTAACCCCGCCGCTGCAGCCGATACGTTTGCCACTGGAACAGCCTTTAAGACCTCCTCCGAACCAACCGATGGGGCCTACACCACTGCGACCCCACCAACCCACCCCTCAGCGGCCGATCACTACTCCGCCGCACCAACCTCAACCGCCAGCACCTCAACCGCTACGGCCAACACCTCCGGCATTGCCACCCGCCAGACCCAGACTGCCGCCACCCGCCCAGCCGAGAGCACCACCGCCAGCCCAGCCGAGGCCGCCACCCCCGGCTCAACCGGTGATGCCGCCGCCAGCGCAACCAGCACCGCCAGCACAACCGGGTCCCCTCATACCGCAAGTGCCATTGAGGCTTCCGGCGGACTTCTACCCAGCCCCGGCTCCGAGGCAAGACCTCCCAATGGGTTGGGTGAAACTAGACGCCACATTCGACGGGGATCCCTCCAAACTGGGCTTTTTTCTAGTGCAAGTCGTGCAATTCTTCAACCGGTGGGGACACCTCTTCGGCAGCGAGGCCAGCCAAATTGAACACCTCGGCTCCCGTTTGCAAGGGAAAGCAGCGGACTGGTACGTAGGACTATACAATATCGGGGCCCCAGAACTCGATACTCTCCAGGGGTTGGTGGATGCTATTAGAGCACAATATGAAGATCCCTTAGAGGAAACCAGGGCCCGAACAGAATTGCAGGCCATTAAGCAGGGCAGCATGGCAGCGAGAGACTATATCACGAAATTCCGACAATTAGCTGCCAAGTGCCCCAGGTGTGAGGAGTCCACAAAAATTATTCTGTTCAAACAAGGACTTAATCCGAGACTTTTGGACAGAGCCCTCATGCAAGACAATCCCCCTACGCTGTTAGGTTGGATTCAACTTGTTTGCGAAGTGGAAAATCGCATTTTAGAAGTCCGTTTGGTTGAGCAACAACAACAAACGGGGCAAAGAAGACCATTAACCTTACAGAAGGGAGCTCGGGGAGCTGGCTACGCCACCCGTGGAGCGAGAGATGCTAGATGGCAACAAGGGCTGTGTTTGCAATGCGGACAGGCTGGTCACTTTGCAGCACAATGCCCCTACCGGCCTGTGCAAAGACCTCCGCTCCAATTACGGCGTCCAACCCTTGCTCCGTTCCCTACGCTCCAACGCCCGACTCCAGCTCCACGAGCAAACAGAGGCCGCGGCGCTTCCCAAAGGCCAGCCTCAGAAAGAGGGCTGGAAGCGGAGGAAGTTATGGAATACGATCCCGCTTCCCCATCTGCAGACGTCAACCCAGAGAGTCCCCAGTCGGGAAACGAGATGGATCTGTCGTAAAAGGGCCCAAACGGCAGATCCGCCCCAAGCCCGTCCCTGCACGGAACCGGCCACCTGGGTCCATTTTATTCATGCCAGTGACTTTAATCAACCCAGAGAGAAAAATGCACATTCGGGTGCAAGCTCTTATTGACTCGGGTTGCTCAAGAGACATTATAGCCCCAGCTCTAGTCAATGGACTGGTCTTACCAACTCGGGATTTACAAAATCCAGTAATTTTTGAACAGATGGATGGTACCAACATGAATCCGGTCACGACTGAAACCATCCCGGTGATCACAGGCATGGGACAACATTGGGAAAGGAGGTCCTTTGTCATCAGCTCTACTGCCAAGTACCCGTTAATTCTAGGCAGCAGATGGCTATGTGATCACAATCCCTACATAGACTGGGCTCAAGGCTGTATTACCTTCAATCATGCCAACTGTAAAAATCACCGTTGGAATCAAAACTGGGGCGAAAACCCAACTTATAAAGAAAAGGCCCTCCTCACCCAAGAAGAAGTCAACCAAATACCCGAACCGTACTGGCCTTTTCTAAATGCTTTCTCGGAGGAGGAAGCTGATACTCTGCCCCCGCACCGACGAACGGACTGTGCGGTGGAAATCTTACCCGGAGCCTCATTGCCTAAAGGACGACTCTATCCCATGAGTTTCCATGAACGTGAAGAGCTCCGGAAATTCATCGACACCAACCTCCAACGAGGGTTCATCCGCCCAGCCTCTAGCCCCCACGCCGCTCCAGTTCTCTTCGTGAAAAAGAAGGATGGGGGGCTCAGACTGTGTACGGATTTCCGAGGACTAAATGCAGTGTCCACCAACAACGCCTATCCTATACCGCTCATCCGAGACCTTCTCAACGTCGTGGCCCAAGGTAAGATCTTTACGAAATTAGATTTAAAAGATGCTTACTTCCACGTTCGTATCAAGGCAGGGGATGAGTGGAAAACCGCGTTTAATACGCCCCTCGGACAATATGAATACTTAGTTATGCCTTTTGGATTGGCGGGAGCCCCGTCTGTATTCATGTCCATGATAAACGAAGTTCTACATGAATTTCTATACAAAGGGGTGGTGGTGTACCTTGATGATGTTTTAATTTATTCTGACACCGAGGAAGAACATGTTCAGATGGTACAAAAGGTCCTGGCCACCTTGATGAAGAATAAACTGCCCATCAAATTGTCCAAATGTGAATTCCATAAAACCGAACTCACTTACCTTGGGTATTGCATCTCACAAGAGGGGTTGAAAATGGATCCAGCCAAAATACGGGCGATCCAGGATTGGCAAACACCCACCACCCGCAAAGAACTGCAATCCTTCCTGGGTTTTGCCAACTTCTATAGAGATTTCATAGCAAATTTCGCCCAAATCACACTCCCTTTAACAGAATTGCTGAAAACCAAAGAGAAAGGGGACCAAGCCAAAAAACCCTCTGCTAAACTACAATGGACCCCCGATTGCCAAACGGCCTTCGAATGCCTTAAAAAGCAATTTGTAACGGAACCCATCCTCTCCCACCCCAACGAACAGTCCCCCTTCATAGTACAGGTCGACGCCAGCGATACGGCGATAGGGGGGGTTTTGCTACAGAAGGGGGAGGATGGGAAATTGAGGCCTTGTGCATTCTTGTCTAGAAAGTTCTCAGAGGCAGAAAGGAATTGGAATGTGTGGGAGAAGGAGGCCTTTGCAGTGAAAGCAGCTCTCACTAACTGGAGGCATTGGCTGGAGGGAGCGAGATACCCTTTCGAGGTCTGGACAGATCATAAAAATTTGGAGGCCCTCCGAAGCCCCCGCAGACTGAATGCCAAGCAATTGCGGTGGGCGGAATTCTTTTCCAAATTCAACTTCACCCTCAATTATCTCCCGGGCAAAACTAACTTTTTAGCGGACGCCCTGTCGCGCATGCCCCAACATAAGAGCAAGCGGGCGGAGACTGTCGACACGGTCTTCTCGCCTAAGCAACTTGGGGGCGTGGTGACTACTCGCAGCCGCGCTAAGCTGCCCCTCCCGGCCGACCAAGAATGGAAATCGAAACTTAAAACTGAAGTGGAGAAGGAGGGGAATAAAGCTCCGCGAAACAAACTAACCCAATCCCCACAGGGGGATTGGCTAGCTGGGAGCAAGTTTTATGTCCCGGACAGCCTTAAGTTGGAAATCTTGCAGCGCTGTCATGATGCTCCCACTGCTGGACATTATGGGTATCTGAAAACTTTACACCTAGTTCAAAGACAGTTCTGGTGGCCGGGCATGCGCAAAGACATTTCCCAATACGTTAGTTCCTGCCCTATTTGCCTCAGCGCCAAAACCAGGAAGGGGAAGCCCCCGGGTCTCTTACAACCCTTGGAGACACCGAACAGACCCTGGGAAGTAATATCTATGGACTTTATCACTGATCTGCCTATCTCTAAAGGACATAATAGTATCTTAGTTGTGGTAGATCTATTCTCCAAGCAAGCTCATTTTATCCCTTGCACTGCTATACCCTCCGCTCGAAAACTAGCGGATTTGTTTCTAAAACACATTGTAAAATTACATTCCTTTCCGTCCAAGGTGATTTCGGATCGCGGCGGACAGTTCGTTGCCAACTTCTGGCGGGAGCTTTTGAGAATGTTGAATATTGAGCAAGGCCTCAGTTCAAGCCACCACCCACAAACCGACGGGCAATCCGAAAAAACAAATCAAATATTAGAACAATTCCTTCGTTGTTACATCAATTTTCAGCAAGATAATTGGGTGGACCTCCTCCCTTTGGCCGAATTCTCCTATAACAACAGTGTACACGCTTCGACGGGAGAGGCCCCCTTCAAAATTGTCTACGGAGCCCACTTCAACCCCTTCCCGTTGGACGCACCCCCTCTCCATTCCTCAAAATTGCCAGATGTGTCTTCATGGTGGGGGGAGGCGGCACAGCAATGGACTCTCATTAAAAAACACCTCGAAAAAGCCAAACTGGATTACAAAAAATACGCAGACCGCCATCGTGTGGCCGAATGGGAATTACAACCCGGAGATCATGTATATATTTCCACAAAAAATCTGAAACTAGCTCAAACAAGCCGCAAACTCGCTCTAAAATTCCTAGGACCTTTTCCTGTGCGCAAAATAATAAATAAAGTGACTGTTGCTGTAACTTTGCCCAAGAACTTGCGCCATGTGCATGATACGTTCCATGTCAGTCTTCTGAAAAAAGCTCCCACCGACAACAAATGGCACGTCAAAGCTCCACCCATTCCAACTTTGATTGACGACCAAATACACTATGAGGTACAACAAATCTTGGACTCTAAGCTCAAACGAAACCAGCTTTTTTACCTCATTCGCTGGAAGGACTTTGATTCTGGTTACGATGAATGGGTGAACTCTGCACATGTTCATGCTCCTAGATTAACCAAAGCTTTTCATACTCGCTATCCATATAAGCCAGGGGGGGATCTATTTTAAGGGGGGCAGAATGTCAGGTCCAGTATGTTTCTAAACTGTACTGACTCCATTTTCTAATGCTTCTAGTGTTTAAGTGCTTTCTCCCCAGGTGTACCAGTTCCCAGGCAGCATTCCCACCAGAGGAGATTGTTGTGTCTAACCCAGTTCCACCAAGCATTGGCCTTGAAGGAGAACAGCTTCCCAGGACTGAAAGATGTTGTTTTGAGAACTGTGGGGGGAGGCTGTTCCAGATGGGTATTGTTACTCTGTATCCTATGCTTGCTCCTCATTGGTAACAATGATCATGTACCATCCTGAGTCTCCTATTCAGGACAGTGGACTATAATGGACCTTTTCTGCAATAAAACTTCCTTTGCTAGACATTGGACTTATTCTTGCTTCTAAAGGGAATCTTGCAGAGAGTACCTTATCTAGCCACAGTCTGACACTTCCAAGGCTTCCCACCAGGCTCTCAAACAAGTGTGCCAGCCTCTGGCCTACACACAGGCCTGATGTTCTGGCTTTGGGGCCTCTCTCTGCTAGCTGGCCTGGCTCTCACAGGTATGCTTCACAAATTGGGTTGGTGTGGGGTTGCTTAGCTGTGTCTGGTCCCCTGCTTCTAAGGCTTCCCACCAGGCTCTCAAACAAGTGTGCCAGTCTCTGGCCTACACACAGGCCTGATGTTCTGGCTTTGGGGCCTCTCTCTGCTAGCCGGCCTGGCACTCACAGTTATGCTCCACAAATTGGGTTGGTGTGGGGTTGCTTAGCTGTGTCTGGTCCCCTTCTTCCAAGGCTTCCCACCAGGCTCTCAAACAAGTGTGCCAGCCTCTGGCCTACACATAGGCCTGCCGCTCTGACTTTGGGGCCTCTCTCTGCTAGCTGGCCTGGCACTCACAGTTATGCTCCACAAATTGGGTTGGTGTGGGGTTGCTTAGCTGTGTCTGGTCCCCTGCTTCTAAGGCTTCCCACCAGGCTCTCAAACAAGTGTGCCAGTCTCTGGCCTACACACAGGCCTGATGCTCTGGCTTTGGGGCCTCTCTCTGCTAGCCGGCCTGGCACTCACAGTTATGCTCCACAAATTGGGTTGGTGTGGGGTTGCTTAGCTGTGTCTGGTCCCCTTCTTCCAAGGCTTCCCACCAGGCTCTCAAACAAGTGTGCCAGTCTCTGGCCTACACACAGGCCTGATGTTCTGGCTTTGGGGCCTCTCTCTGCTAGCCGGCCTGGCACTCACAGTTATGCTCCACAAATTGGGTTGGTGTGGGGTTGCTTAGCTGTGTCTGGTCCCCTTCTTCCAAGGCTTCCCACCAGGCTCTCAAACAAGTGTGCCAGCCTCTGGCCTACACATAGGCCTGCCGCTCTGACTTTGGGGCCTCTCTCTGCTAGCTGGCCTGGCACTCACAGTTATGCTCCACAAATTGGGTTGGTGTGGGGTTGCTTAGCTGTGTCTGGTCCCCTGCTTCTAAGGCTTCCCACCAGGCTCTCAAACAAGTGTGCCAGTCTCTGGCCTACACACAGGCCTGATGCTCTGGCTTTGGGGCCTCTCTCTGCTAGCCGGCCTGGCACTCACAGTTATGCTCCACAAATTGGGTTGGTGTGGGGTTGCTTAGCTGTGTCTGGTCCCCTTCTTCCAAGGCTTCCCACCAGGCTCTCAAACAAGTGTGCCAGCCTCTGGCCTACACACAGGCCTGATGTTCTGGCTTTTGGGCCTCTCTCTGCTAGCTGGCCTGTTTCTCACAGGTATGCTTCACAAATTGGGTTGGTGTGGGGTTGCTTAGCTGTGTCTGCTCCCCTGCTTCTAAGGCTTCCCACCAGGCTCTCAAACAAGTGTGCCAGTCTCTGGCCTACACACAGGCCTGATGCTCTGGCTTTGGGGCCTCTCTCTGCTAGCCGGCCTGGCACTCACAGGTATGCTCCACAAATTGGGTTGGTGTGGGGTTGCTTAGCTGTGTCTGGTCCCCTTCTTCCAAGGCTTCCCACCAGGCTCTCAAACAAGTGTGCCAGCCTCTGGCCTACACATAGGCCTGCCGCTCTGACTTTGGGGCCTCTCTCTGCTAGCTGGCCTGGCACTCACAGTTATGCTCCACAAATTGGGTTGGTGTGGGGTTGCTTAGCTGTGTCTGGTCCCCTTCTTCCAAGGCTTCCCACCAGGCTCTCAAACAAGTGTGCCAGCCTCTGGCCTACACACAGGCCTGATGTTCTGGCTTTGGGGCCTCTCTCTGCTAGCTGGCCTGGCTCTCACAGGTATGCTCCACAAATTGGGTTGGTGTGGGGTTGCTTAGCTGTGTCTGGTCCCCTGCTTCTAAGGCTTCCCACCAGGCTCTCAAACAAGTGTGCCAGTCTCTGGCCTACACACAGGCCTGATGCTCTGGCTTTGGGGCCTCTCTCTGCTAGCCGGCCTGGCACGCACAGTTATGCTCCACAAATTGGGTTGGTGTGGGGTTGCTTAGCTGTGTCTGGTCCCCTTCTTCCAAGGCTTCCCACCAGGCTCTCAAACAAGTGTGCCAGCCTCTGGCCTACACACAGGCCTGATGCTCTGGCTTTGGGGCCTCTCTCTGCTAGCCGGCCTGGCACTCACAGTTATGCTCCACAAATTGGGTTGGTGTGGGGTTGCTTAGCTGTGTCTGGTCCCCTGCTTCTAAGGCTTCCCACCAGGCTCTCAAACAAGTGTGCCAGCCTCTGGCCTACACATAGGCCTGCCGCTCTGACTTTGGGGCCTCTCTCTGCTAGCTGGCCAGGCACTCACAGTTATGCTCCACAAATTGGGTTGGTGTGGGGTTGCTTAGCTGTGTCTGGTCCCCTGCTTCTAAGGCTTCCCACCAGGCTCTCAAACAAGTGTGCCAGTCTCTGGCCTACACACAGGCCTGATGCTCTGGCTTTGGGGCCTCTCTCTGCTAGCCGGCCTGGCACTCACAGTTATGCTCCACAAATTGGGTTGGTGTGGGGTTGCTTAGCTGTGTCTGGTCCCCTTCTTCCAAGGCTTCCCACCAGGCTCTCAAACAAGTGTGCCAGCCTCTGGCCTACACACAGGCCTGATGTTCTGGCTTTGGGGCCTCTCTCTGCTAGCCGGCCTGGCACTCACAGTTATGCTCCACAAATTGGGTTGGTGTGGGGTTGCTTAGCTGTGTCTGGTCCCCTTCTTCCAAGGCTTCCCACCAGGCTCTCAAACAAGTGTGCCAGCCTCTGGCCTACACATAGGCCTGCCGCTCTGACTTTGGGGCCTCTCTCTGCTAGCTGGCCAGGCACTCACAGTTATGCTCCACAAATTGGGTTGGTGTGGGGTTGCTTAGCTGTGTCTGGTCCCCTGCTTCTAAGGCTTCCCACCAGGCTCTCAAACAAGTGTGCCAGTCTCTGGCCTACACACAGGCCTGATGCTCTGGCTTTGGGGCCTCTCTCTGCTAGCCGGCCTGGCACTCACAGTTATGCTCCACAAATTGGGTTGGTGTGGGGTTGCTTAGCTGTGTCTGGTCCCCTTCTTCCAAGGCTTCCCACCAGGCTCTCAAACAAGTGTGCCAGCCTCTGGCCTACACACAGGCCTGATGTTCTGGCTTTGGGGCCTCTCTCTGCTAGCTGGCCTGGCACTCACAGTTATGCTCCACAAATTGGGTTGGTGTGGGGTTGCTTAGCTGTGTCTGGTCCCCTGCTTCTAAGGCTTCCCACCAGGCTCTCAAACAAGTGTGCCAGTCTCTGGCCTACACACAGGCCTGATGCTCTGGCTTTGGGGCCTCTCTCTGCTAGCCGGCCTGGCACTCACAGTTATGCTCCACAAATTGGGTTGGTGTGGGGTTGCTTAGCTGTGTCTGGTCCCCTTCTTCCAAGGCTTCCCACCAGGCTCTCAAACAAGTGTGCCAGCCTCTGGCCTACACACAGGCCTGATGTTCTGGCTTTGGGGCCTCTCTCTGCTAGCTGGCCTGGCTCTCACAGGTATGCTTCACAAATTGGGTTGGTGTGGGGTTGCTTAGCTGTGTCTGGTCCCCTGCTTCTAAGGCTTCCCACCAGGCTCTCAAACAAGTGTGCCAGTCTCTGGCCTACACACAGGCCTGATGCTCTGGCTTTGGGGCCTCTCTCTGCTAGCCGGCCTGGCACTCACAGTTATGCTCCACAAATTGGGTTGGTGTGGGGTTGCTTAGCTGTGTCTGGTCCCCTTCTTCCAAGGCTTCCCACCAGGCTCTCAAACAAGTGTGCCAGCCTCTGGCCTACACATAGGCCTGCCGCTCTGACTTTGGGGCCTCTCTCTGCTAGCTGGCCTGGCACTCACAGTTATGCTCCACAAATTGGGTTGGTGTGGGGTTGCTTAGCTGTGTCTGGTCCCCTTCTTCCAAGGCTTCCCACCAGGCTCTCAAACAAGTGTGCCAGCCTCTGGCCTACACACAGGCCTGATGTTCTGGCTTTGGGGCCTCTCTCTGCTAGCTGGCCTGGCTCTCACAGGTATGCTTCACAAATTGGGTTGGTGTGGGGTTGCTTAGCTGTGTCTGGTCCCCTGCTTCTAAGGCTTCCCACCAGGCTCTCAAACAAGTGTGCCAGTCTCTGGCCTACACACAGGCCTGATGCTCTGGCTTTGGGGCCTCTCTCTGCTAGCCGGCCTGGCACTCACAGTTATGCTCCACAAATTGGGTTGGTGTGGGGTTGCTTAGCTGTGTCTGGTCGCCTTCTTCCAAGGCTTCCCACCAGGCTCTCAAACAAGTGTGCCAGCCTCTGGCCTACACACAGGCCTGATGTTCTGGCTTTGGGGCCTCTCTCTGCTAGCCGGCCTGGCTCTCACAGGTATGCTTCACAAATTGGGTTGGTGTGGGGTTGCTTAGCTGTGTCTGGTCCCCTGCTTCTAAGGCTTCCCACCAGGCTCTCAAACAAGTGTGCCAGTCTCTGGCCTACACACAGGCCTGATGCTCTGGCTTTGGGGCCTCTCTCTGCTAGCCGGCCTGGCACTCACAGTTATGCTCCACAAATTGGGTTGGTGTGGGGTTGCTTAGCTGTGTCTGGTCCCCTTCTTCCAAGGCTTCCCACCAGGCTCTCAAACAAGTGTGCCAGCCTCTGGCCTACACAGAGGCCTGCCGCTCTGACTTTGGGGCCTCTCTCTGCTAGCTAGCCTGGCACTCACAGTTATGCTCCACAAATTGGGTTGGTGTGGGGTTGCTTAGCTGTGTCTGGTCCCCTTCTTCCAAGGCTTCCCACCAGGCTCTCAAACAAGTGTGCCAGCCTCTGGCCTACACACAGGCCTGATGTTCTGGCTTTGGGGCCTCTCTCTGCTAGCTGGCCTGGCTCTCACAGGTATGCTTCACAAATTGGGTTGGTGTGGGGTTGCTTAGCTGTGTCTGGTCCCCTGCTTCTAAGGCTTCCCACCAGGCTCTCAAACAAGTGTGCCAGTCTCTGGCCTACACACAGGCCTGATGCTCTGGCTTTGGGGCCTCTCTCTGCTAGCCGGCCTGGCACTCACAGTTATGCTCCACAAATTGGGTTGGTGTGGGGTTGCTTAGCTGTGTCTGGTCGCCTTCTTCCAAGGCTTCCCACCAGGCTCTCAAACAAGTGTGCCAGCCTCTGGCCTACACACAGGCCTGATGTTCTGGCTTTGGGGCCTCTCTCTGCTAGCTGGCCTGGCTCTCACAGGTATGCTTCACAAATTGGGTTGGTGTGGGGTTGCTTAGCTGTGTCTGGTCCCCTGCTTCTAAGGCTTCCCACCAGGCTCTCAAACAAGTGTGCCAGTCTCTGGCCTACACACAGGCCTGATGCTCTGGCTTTGGGGCCTCTCTCTGCTAGCCGGCCTGGCACTCACAGTTATGCTCCACAAATTGGGTTGGTGTGGGGTTGCTTAGCTGTGTCTGGTCCCCTGCTTCTAAGGCTTCCCACCAGGCTCTCAAACAAGTGTGCCAGTCTCTGGCCTACACACAGGCCTGATGCTCTGGCTTTGGGGCCTCTCTCTGCTAGCCGGCCTGGCACGCACAGTTATGCTCCACAAATTGGGTTGGTGTGGGGTTGCTTAGCTGTGTCTGGTCCCCTTCTTCCAAGGCTTCCCACCAGGCTCTCAAACAAGTGTGCCAGCCTCTGGCCTACACACAGGCCTGATGCTCTGGCTTTGGGGCCTCTCTCTGCTAGCCAGCCTGGCACTCACAGTTATGCTCCACAAATTGGGTTGGTGTGGGGTTGCTTAGCTGTGTCTGGTCCCCTGCTTCTAAGGCTTCCCACCAGGCTCTCAAACAAGTGTGCCAGCCTCTGGCCTACACACAGGCCTGATGCTCTGGCTTTGGGGCCTCTCTCTGCTAGCCGGCCTGGCACTCACAGTTATGCTCCACAAATTGGGTTGGTGTGGGGTTGCTTAGCTGTGTCTGGTCCCCTTCTTCCAAGGCTTCCCACCAGGCTCTCAAACAAGTGTGCCAGTCTCTGGCCTACACACAGGCCTGATGATCTGGCTTTGGGGCCTCTCTCTGCTAGCCGGCCTGGCACTCACAGTTATGCTCCACAAATTGGGTTGGTGTGGGGTTGCTTAGCTGTGTCTGGTCCCCTTCTTCCAAGGCTTCCCACCAGGCTCTCAAACAAGCGTGCCAGTCTCTGGCCTACACACAGGCCTGATGCTCTGGCTTTGGGGCCTCTCTCTGCTAGCCGGCCTGGAACTCACAGTTATGCTCCACAAATTGGGTTGGTGTGGGGTTGCTTAGCTGTGTCTGGTCCCCTTCTTCCAAGGCTTCCCACCAGGCTCTCAAACAAGTGTGCCAGCCTCTGGCCTACACATAGGCCTGCCGCTCTGACTTTGGGGCCTCTCTCTGCTAGCTGGCCAGGCACTCACAGTTATGCTCCACAAATTGGGTTGGTGTGGGGTTGCTTAGCTGTGTCTGGTCCCCTGCTTCTAAGGCTTCCCACCAGGCTCTCAAACAAGTGTGCCAGTCTCTGGCCTACACACAGGCCTGATGCTCTGGCTTTGGGGCCTCTCTCTGCTAGCCGGCCTGGCACTCACAGTTATGCTCCACAAATTGGGTTGGTGTGGGGTTGCTTAGCTGTGTCTGGTCCCCTTCTTCCAAGGCTTCCCACCAGGCTCTCAAACAAGTGTGCCAGCCTCTGGCCTACACACAGGCCTGATGTTCTGGCTTTGGGACCTCTCTCTGCTAGCTGGCCTGGCACTCACAGTTATGCTCCACAAATTGGGTTGGTGTGGGGTTGCTTAGCTGTGTCTGGTCCCCTGCTTCTAAGGCTTCCCACCAGGCTCTCAAACAAGTGTGCCAGTCTCTGGCCTACACACAGGCCTGATGCTCTGGCTTTGGGGCCTCTCTCTGCTAGCCGGCCTGGCACTCACAGTTATGCTCCACAAATTGGGTTGGTGTGGGGTTGCTTAGCTGTGTCTGGTCCCCTTCTTCCAAGGCTTCCCACCAGGCTCTCAAACAAGTGTGCCAGCCTCTGGCCTACACACAGGCCTGATGTTCTGGCTTTGGGGCCTCTCTCTGCTAGCTGGCCTGGCTCTCACAGGTATGCTTCACAAAATTGGGTTGGTGTGGGGTTGCTTAGCTGTGTCTGGTCCCCTTCTTCCAAGGCTTCCCACCAGGCTCTCAAACAAGTGTGCCAGCCTCTGGCCTACACACAGGCCTGATGTTCTGGCTTTGGGGCCTCTCTCTGCTAGCTGGCCTGGCTCTCACAGGTATGCTTCACAAATTGGGTTGGTGTGGGGTTGCTTAGCTGTGTCTGGTCCCCTGCTTCTAAGGCTTCCCACCAGGCTCTCAAACAAGTGTGCCAGTCTCTGGCCTACACACAGGCCTGATGCTCTGGCTTTGGGGCCTCTCTCTGCTAGCCGGCCTGGCACTCACAGTTATGCTCCACAAATTGGGTTGGTGTGGGGTTGCTTAGCTGTGTCTGGTCCCCTTCTTCCAAGGCTTCCCACCAGGCTCTCAAACAAGTGTGCCAGCCTCTGGCCTACACACAGGCCTGATGTTCTGGCTTTGGGGCATCTCTCTGCTAGCTGGCCTGGCTCTCACAGGTATGCTTCACAAATTGGGTTGGTGTGGGGTTGCTTAGTTGTGTCTGGTCCCCTGCTTCTAAGGCTTCCCACCAGGCTCTCAAACAAGTGTGCCAGCCTCTGGCCTACACACAGGCCTGATGCTCTGGCTTTGGGGCCTCTCTCTGCTAGCCGGCCTGGCACTCACAGTTATGCTCCACAAATTGGGTTGGTGTGGGGTTGCTTAGCTTTGTCTGGTCCCCTTCTTCCAAGGCTTCCCACCAGGCTCTCAAACAAGTGTGCCAGCCTCTGGCCTACACACAGGCCTGCCGCTCTGACTTTGGGGCCTCTCTCTGCTAGCTGGCCTGGCACTCACAGTTATGCTCCACAAATTGGGTTGGTGTGGGGTTGCTTAGCTGTGTCTGGTCCCCTTCTTCCAAGGCTTCCCACCAGGCTCTCAAACAAGTGTGCCAGCCTCTGGTCTACACACAGGCCTGATGTTCTGGCTTTGGGGCCTCTCTCTGCTAGCTGGCCTGGCTCTCACAGGTATGCTTCACAAATTGGGTTGGTGTGGGGTTGCTTAGCTGTGTCTGGTCCCCTGCTTCTAAGGCTTCCCACCAGGCTCTCAAACAAGTGTGCCAGTCTCTGGCCTACACACAGGCCTGATGCTCTGGCTTTGGGGCCTCTCTCTGCTAGCCGGCCTGGCACTCACAGTTATGCTCCACAAATTGGGTTGGTGTGGGGTTGCTTAGCTGTGTCTGGTCCCCTTCTTCCAAGGCTTCCCACCAGGCTCTAAAACAAGTGTGCCAGCCTCTGGCCTACACACAGGCCTGATGTTCTGGCTTTGGGGCCTCTCTCTGCTAGCCGGCCTGGCACTCACAGTTATGCTCCACAAATTGGGTTGGTGTGGGGTTGCTTAGCTGTGTCTGGTCCCCTGCTTCTAAGGCTTCCCACCAGGCTCTCAAACAAGTGTGCCAGTCTCTGGCCTACACACAGGCCTGATGCTCTGGCTTTGGGGCCTCTCTCTGCTAGCCGGCCTGGCACGCACAGTTATGCTCCACAAATTGGGTTGGTGTGGGGTTGCTTAGCTGTGTCTGGTCCCCTTCTTCCAAGGCTTCCCACCAGGCTCTCAAACAAGTGTGCCAGCCTCTGGCCTACACACAGGCCTGATGTTCTGGCTTTGGGGCCTCTCTCTGCTAGCTGGCCTGGCTCTCACAGGTATGCTTCACAAATTGGGTTGGTGTGGGGTTGCTTAGCTGTGTCTGGTCCCCTGCTTCTAAGGCTTCCCACCAGGCTCTCAAACAAGTGTGCCAGTCTCTGGCCTACACACAGGCCTGATGCTCTGGCTTTGGGGCCTCTCTCTGCTAGCCGGCCTGGCACTCACAGTTATGCTCCACAAATTGGGTTGGTGTGGGGTTGCTTAGCTGTGTCTGGTCGCCTTCTTCCAAGGCTTCCCACCAGGCTCTCAAACAAGTGTGCCAGCCTCTGGCCTACACACAGGCCTGATGTTCTGGCTTTGGGGCCTCTCTCTGCTAGCCGGCCTGGCTCTCACAGGTATGCTTCACAAATTGGGTTGGTGTGGGGTTGCTTAGCTGTGTCTGGTCCCCTGCTTCTAAGGCTTCCCACCAGGCTCTCAAACAAGTGTGCCAGTCTCTGGCCTACACACAGGCCTGATGCTCTGGCTTTGGGGCCTCTCTCTGCTAGCCGGCCTGGCACTCACAGTTATGCTCCACAAATTGGGTTGGTGTGGGGTTGCTTAGCTGTGTCTGGTCCCCTTCTTCCAAGGCTTCCCACCAGGCTCTCAAACAAGTGTGCCAGCCTCTGGCCTACACAGAGGCCTGCCGCTCTGACTTTGGGGCCTCTCTCTGCTAGCTAGCCTGGCACTCACAGTTATGCTCCACAAATTGGGTTGGTGTGGGGTTGCTTAGCTGTGTCTGGTCCCCTTCTTCCAAGGCTTCCCACCAGGCTCTCAAACAAGTGTGCCAGCCTCTGGCCTACACACAGGCCTGATGTTCTGGCTTTGGGGCCTCTCTCTGCTAGCTGGCCTGGCTCTCACAGGTATGCTTCACAAATTGGGTTGGTGTGGGGTTGCTTAGCTGTGTCTGGTCCCCTGCTTCTAAGGCTTCCCACCAGGCTCTCAAACAAGTGTGCCAGTCTCTGGCCTACACACAGGCCTGATGCTCTGGCTTTGGGGCCTCTCTCTGCTAGCCGGCCTGGCACTCACAGTTATGCTCCACAAATTGGGTTGGTGTGGGGTTGCTTAGCTGTGTCTGGTCGCCTTCTTCCAAGGCTTCCCACCAGGCTCTCAAACAAGTGTGCCAGCCTCTGGCCTACACACAGGCCTGATGTTCTGGCTTTGGGGCCTCTCTCTGCTAGCTGGCCTGGCTCTCACAGGTATGCTTCACAAATTGGGTTGGTGTGGGGTTGCTTAGCTGTGTCTGGTCCCCTGCTTCTAAGGCTTCCCACCAGGCTCTCAAACAAGTGTGCCAGTCTCTGGCCTACACACAGGCCTGATGCTCTGGCTTTGGGGCCTCTCTCTGCTAGCCGGCCTGGCACTCACAGTTATGCTCCACAAATTGGGTTGGTGTGGGGTTGCTTAGCTGTGTCTGGTCCCCTGCTTCTAAGGCTTCCCACCAGGCTCTCAAACAAGTGTGCCAGTCTCTGGCCTACACACAGGCCTGATGCTCTGGCTTTGGGGCCTCTCTCTGCTAGCCGGCCTGGCACGCACAGTTATGCTCCACAAATTGGGTTGGTGTGGGGTTGCTTAGCTGTGTCTGGTCCCCTTCTTCCAAGGCTTCCCACCAGGCTCTCAAACAAGTGTGCCAGCCTCTGGCCTACACACAGGCCTGATGCTCTGGCTTTGGGGCCTCTCTCTGCTAGCCGGCCTGGCACTCACAGTTATGCTCCACAAATTGGGTTGGTGTGGGGTTGCTTAGCTGTGTCTGGTCCCCTGCTTCTAAGGCTTCCCACCAGGCTCTCAAACAAGTGTGCCAGCCTCTGGCCTACACACAGGCCTGATGCTCTGGCTTTGGGGCCTCTCTCTGCTAGCCGGCCTGGCACTCACAGTTATGCTCCACAAATTGGGTTGGTGTGGGGTTGCTTAGCTGTGTCTGGTCCCCTTCTTCCAAGGCTTCCCACTAGGCTCTCAAACAAGTGTGCCAGTCTCTGGCCTACACACAGGCCTGATGATCTGGCTTTGGGGCCTCTCTCTGCTAGCCGGCCTGGCACTCACAGTTATGCTCCACAAATTGGGTTGGTGTGGGGTTGCTTAGCTGTGTCTGGTCCCCTTCTTCCAAGGCTTCCCACCAGGCTCTCAAACAAGCGTGCCAGTCTCTGGCCTACACACAGGCCTGATGCTCTGGCTTTGGGGCCTCTCTCTGCTAGCCGGCCTGGAACTCACAGTTATGCTCCACAAATTGGGTTGGTGTGGGGTTGCTTAGCTGTGTCTGGTCCCCTTCTTCCAAGGCTTCCCACCAGGCTCTCAAACAAGTGTGCCAGCCTCTGGCCTACACATAGGCCTGCCGCTCTGACTTTGGGGCCTCTCTCTGCTAGCTGGCCAGGCACTCACAGTTATGCTCCACAAATTGGGTTGGTGTGGGGTTGCTTAGCTGTGTCTGGTCCCCTGCTTCTAAGGCTTCCCACCAGGCTCTCAAACAAGTGTGCCAGTCTCTGGCCTACACACAGGCCTGATGCTCTGGCTTTGGGGCCTCTCTCTGCTAGCCGGCCTGGCACTCACAGTTATGCTCCACAAATTGGGTTGGTGTGGGGTTGCTTAGCTGTGTCTGGTCCCCTTCTTCCAAGGCTTCCCACCAGGCTCTCAAACAAGTGTGCCAGCCTCTGGCCTACACACAGGCCTGATGTTCTGGCTTTGGGGCCTCTCTCTGCTAGCTGGCCTGGCACTCACAGTTATGCTCCACAAATTGGGTTGGTGTGGGGTTGCTTAGCTGTGTCTGGTCCCCTGCTTCTAAGGCTTCCCACCAGGCTCTCAAACAAGTGTGCCAGTCTCTGGCCTACACACAGGCCTGATGCTCTGGCTTTGGGGCCTCTCTCTGCTAGCCGGCCTGGCACTCACAGTTATGCTCCACAAATTGGGTTGGTGTGGGGTTGCTTAGCTGTGTCTGGTCCCCTTCTTCCAAGGCTTCCCACCAGGCTCTCAAACAAGTGTGCCAGCCTCTGGCCTACACACAGGCCTGATGTTCTGGCTTTGGGGCCTCTCTCTGCTAGCTGGCCTGGCTCTCACAGGTATGCTTCACAAATTGGGTTGGTGTGGGGTTGCTTAGCTGTGTCTGGTCCCCTGCTTCTAAGGCTTCCCACCAGGCTCTCAAACAAGTGTGCCAGTCTCTGGCCTACACACAGGCCTGATGCTCTGGCTTTGGGGCCTCTCTCTGCTAGCCGGCCTGGCACTCACAGTTATGCTCCACAAATTGGGTTGGTGTGGGGTTGCTTAGCTGTGTCTGGTCCCCTTCTTCCAAGGCTTCCCACCAGGCTCTCAAACAAGTGTGCCAGCCTCTGGCCTACACATAGGCCTGCCGCTCTGACTTTGGGGCCTCTCTCTGCTAGCTGGCCTGGCACTCACAGTTATGCTCCACAAATTGGGTTGGTGTGGGGTTGCTTAGCTGTGTCTGGTCCCCTTCTTCCAAGGCTTCCCACCAGGCTCTCAAACAAGTGTGCCAGCCTCTGGCCTACACACAGGCCTGATGTTCTGGCTTTGGGGCCTCTCTCTGCTAGCTGGCCTGGCTCTCACAGGTATGCTTCACAAATTGGGTTGGTGTGGGGTTGCTTAGCTGTGTCTGGTCCCCTGCTTCTAAGGCTTCCCACCAGGCTCTCAAACAAGTGTGCCAGTCTCTGGCCTACACACAGGCCTGATGCTCTGGCTTTGGGGCCTCTCTCTGCTAGCCGGCCTGGCACTCACAGTTATGCTCCACAAATTGGGTTGGTGTGGGGTTGCTTAGCTGTGTCTGGTCGCCTTCTTCCAAGGCTTCCCACCAGGCTCTCAAACAAGTGTGCCAGCCTCTGGCCTACACACAGGCCTGATGTTCTGGCTTTGGGGCCTCTCTCTGCTAGCCGGCCTGGCTCTCACAGGTATGCTTCACAAATTGGGTTGGTGTGGGGTTGCTTAGCTGTGTCTGGTCCCCTGCTTCTAAGGCTTCCCACCAGGCTCTCAAACAAGTGTGCCAGTCTCTGGCCTACACACAGGCCTGATGCTCTGGCTTTGGGGCCTCTCTCTGCTAGCCGGCCTGGCACTCACAGTTATGCTCCACAAATTGGGTTGGTGTGGGGTTGCTTAGCTGTGTCTGGTCCCCTTCTTCCAAGGCTTCCCACCAGGCTCTCAAACAAGTGTGCCAGCCTCTGGCCTACACAGAGGCCTGCCGCTCTGACTTTGGGGCCTCTCTCTGCTAGCTAGCCTGGCACTCACAGTTATGCTCCACAAATTGGGTTGGTGTGGGGTTGCTTAGCTGTGTCTGGTCCCCTTCTTCCAAGGCTTCCCACCAGGCTCTCAAACAAGTGTGCCAGCCTCTGGCCTACACACAGGCCTGATGTTCTGGCTTTGGGGCCTCTCTCTGCTAGCTGGCCTGGCTCTCACAGGTATGCTTCACAAATTGGGTTGGTGTGGGGTTGCTTAGCTGTGTCTGGTCCCCTGCTTCTAAGGCTTCCCACCAGGCTCTCAAACAAGTGTGCCAGTCTCTGGCCTACACACAGGCCTGATGCTCTGGCTTTGGGGCCTCTCTCTGCTAGCCGGCCTGGCACTCACAGTTATGCTCCACAAATTGGGTTGGTGTGGGGTTGCTTAGCTGTGTCTGGTCGCCTTCTTCCAAGGCTTCCCACCAGGCTCTCAAACAAGTGTGCCAGCCTCTGGCCTACACACAGGCCTGATGTTCTGGCTTTGGGGCCTCTCTCTGCTAGCTGGCCTGGCTCTCACAGGTATGCTT
>NW_026559763.1:0-33330 GCF_028583425.1 Eublepharis macularius
GGTGGGAAGCCTTAGAAGCAGGGGAGCAGACACAGCTAAGCAACCCCACACCAACCCAATTTGTGAAGCATACCTGTGAGAAACAGGCCAGCTAGCAGAGAGAGGCCCAAAAGCCAGAACATCAGGCCTGTGTGTAGGCCAGAGGCTGGCACACTTGTTTGAGAGCCTGGTGGGAAGCCTTGGAAGAAGGGGACCAGACACAGCTAAGCAACCCCACACCAACCCAATTTGTGGAGCATAACTGTGAGTGCCAGGCCGGCTAGCAGAGAGAGGCCCCAAAGCCAGAGCATCAGGCCTGTGTGTAGGCCAGAGACTGGCACACTTGTTTGAGAGCCTGGTGGGAAGCCTTAGAAGCAGGGGACCAGACACAGCTAAGCAACCCCACACCAACCCAATTTGTGGAGCATAACTGTGAGTGCCAGGCCAGCTAGCAGAGAGAGGCCCCAAAGTCAGAGCGGCAGGCCTATGTGTAGGCCAGAGGCTGGCACACTTGTTTGAGAGCCTGGTGGGAAGCCTTGGAAGAAGGGGACCAGACACAGCTAAGCAACCCCACACCAACCCAATTTGTGGAGCATAACTGTGAGTGCCAGGCCGGCTAGCAGAGAGAGGCCCCAAAGCCAGAACATCAGGCCTGTGTGTAGGCCAGAGACTGGCACACTTGTTTGAGAGCCTGGTGGGAAGCCTTGGAAGAAGGGGACCAGACACAGCTAAGCAACCCCACACCAACCCAATTTGTGGAGCATAACTGTGAGTGCCAGGCCGGCTAGCAGAGAGAGGCCCCAAAGCCAGAGCATCAGGCCTGTGTGTAGGCCAGAGACTGGCACACTTGTTTGAGAGCCTGGTGGGAAGCCTTAGAAGCAGGGGACCAGACACAGCTAAGCAACCCCACACCAACCCAATTTGTGGAGCATAACTGTGAGTGCCAGGCCAGCTAGCAGAGAGAGGCCCCAAAGTCAGAGCGGCAGGCCTATGTGTAGGCCAGAGGCTGGCACACTTGTTTGAGAGCCTGGTGGGAAGCCTTGGAAGAAGGGGACCAGACACAGCTAAGCAACCCCACACCAACCCAATTTGTGGAGCATAACTGTGAGTGCCAGGCCGGCTAGCAGAGAGAGGCCCCAAAGCCAGAACATCAGGCCTGTGTGTAGGCCAGAGACTGGCACACTTGTTTGAGAGCCTGGTGGGAAGCCTTAGAAGCAGGGGACCAGACACAGCTAAGCAACCCCACACCAACCCAATTTGTGAAGCATACCTGTGAGAGCCAGGCCAGCTAGCAGAGAGAGGCCCCAAAGCCAGAACATCAGGCCTGTGTGTAGGCCAGAGGCTGGCACACTTGTTTGAGAGCCTGGTGGGAAGCCTTGGAAGTGTCAGACTGTGGCTAGATAAGGTACTCTCTGCAAGATTCCCTTTAGAAGCAAGAATAAGTCCAATGTCTAGCAAAGGAAGTTTTATTGCAGAAAAGGTCCATTATAGTCCACTGTCCTGAATAGGAGACTCAGGATGGTACATGATCATTGTTACCAATGAGGAGCAAGCATAGGATACAGAGTAACAATACCCATCTGGAACAGCCTCCCCCCACAGTTCTCAAAACAACATCTTTCAGTCCTGGGAAGCTGTTCTCCTTCAAGGCCAATGCTTGGTGGAACTGGGTTAGACACAACAATCTCCTCTGGTGGGAATGCTGCCTGGGAACTGGTACACCTGGGGAGAAAGCACTTAAACACTAGAAGCATTAGAAAATGGAGTCAGTACAGTTTAGAAACATACTGGACCTGACATTCTGCCCCCCTTAAAATAGATCCCCCCCTGGCTTATATGGATAGCGAGTATGAAAAGCTTTGGTTAATCTAGGAGCATGAACATGTGCAGAGTTCACCCATTCATCGTAACCAGAATCAAAGTCCTTCCAGCGAATGAGGTAAAAAAGCTGGTTTCGTTTGAGCTTAGAGTCCAAGATTTGTTGTACCTCATAGTGTATTTGGTCGTCAATCAAAGTTGGAATGGGTGGAGCTTTGACGTGCCATTTGTTGTCGGTGGGAGCTTTTTTCAGAAGACTGACATGGAACGTATCATGCACATGGCGCAAGTTCTTGGGCAAAGTTACAGCAACAGTCACTTTATTTATTATTTTGCGCACAGGAAAAGGTCCTAGGAATTTTAGAGCGAGTTTGCGGCTTGTTTGAGCTAGTTTCAGATTTTTTGTGGAAATATATACATGATCTCCGGGTTGTAATTCCCATTCGGCCACACGATGGCGGTCTGCGTATTTTTTGTAATCCAGTTTGGCTTTTTCGAGGTGTTTTTTAATGAGAGTCCATTGCTGTGCCGCCTCCCCCCACCATGAAGACACATCTGGCAATTTTGAGGAATGGAGAGGGGGTGCGTCCAACGGGAAGGGGTTGAAGTGGGCTCCGTAGACAATTTTGAAGGGGGCCTCTCCCGTCGAAGCGTGTACACTGTTGTTATAGGAGAATTCGGCCAAAGGGAGGAGGTCCACCCAATTATCTTGCTGAAAATTGATGTAACAACGAAGGAATTGTTCTAATATTTGATTTGTTTTTTCGGATTGCCCGTCGGTTTGTGGGTGGTGGCTTGAACTGAGGCCTTGCTCAATATTCAACATTCTCAAAAGCTCCCGCCAGAAGTTGGCAACGAACTGTCCGCCGCGATCCGAAATCACCTTGGACGGAAAGGAATGTAATTTTACAATGTGTTTTAGAAACAAATCCGCTAGTTTTCGAGCGGAGGGTATAGCAGTGCAAGGGATAAAATGAGCTTGCTTGGAGAATAGATCTACCACAACTAAGATACTATTATGTCCTTTAGAGATAGGCAGATCAGTGATAAAGTCCATAGATATTACTTCCCAGGGTCTGTTCGGTGTCTCCAAGGGTTGTAAGAGACCCGGGGGCTTCCCCTTCCTGGTTTTGGCGCTGAGGCAAATAGGGCAGGAACTAACGTATTGGGAAATGTCTTTGCGCATGCCCGGCCACCAGAACTGTCTTTGAACTAGGTGTAAAGTTTTCAGATACCCATAATGTCCAGCAGTGGGAGCATCATGACAGCGCTGCAAGATTTCCAACTTAAGGCTGTCCGGGACATAAAACTTGCTCCCAGCTAGCCAATCCCCCTGTGGGGATTGGGTTAGTTTGTTTCGCGGAGCTTTATTCCCCTCCTTCTCCACTTCAGTTTTAAGTTTCGATTTCCATTCTTGGTCGGCCGGGAGGGGCAGCTTAGCGCGGCTGCGAGTAGTCACCACGCCCCCAAGTTGCTTAGGCGAGAAGACCGTGTCGACAGTCTCCGCCCGCTTGCTCTTATGTTGGGGCATGCGCGACAGGGCGTCCGCTAAAAAGTTAGTTTTGCCCGGGAGATAATTGAGGGTGAAGTTGAATTTGGAAAAGAATTCCGCCCACCGCAATTGCTTGGCATTCAGTCTGCGGGGGCTTCGGAGGGCCTCCAAATTTTTATGATCTGTCCAGACCTCGAAAGGGTATCTCGCTCCCTCCAGCCAATGCCTCCAGTTAGTGAGAGCTGCTTTCACTGCAAAGGCCTCCTTCTCCCACACATTCCAATTCCTTTCTGCCTCTGAGAACTTTCTAGACAAGAATGCACAAGGCCTCAATTTCCCATCCTCCCCCTTCTGTAGCAAAACCCCCCCTATCGCCGTATCGCTGGCGTCGACCTGTACTATGAAGGGGGACTGTTCGTTGGGGTGGGAGAGGATGGGTTCCGTTACAAATTGCTTTTTAAGGCATTCGAAGGCCGTTTGGCAATCGGGGGTCCATTGTAGTTTAGCAGAGGGTTTTTTGGCTTGGTCCCCTTTCTCTTTGGTTTTCAGCAATTCTGTTAAAGGGAGTGTGATTTGGGCGAAATTTGCTATGAAATCTCTATAGAAGTTGGCAAAACCCAGGAAGGATTGCAGTTCTTTGCGGGTGGTGGGTGTTTGCCAATCCTGGATCGCCCGTATTTTGGCTGGATCCATTTTCAACCCCTCTTGTGAGATGCAATACCCAAGGTAAGTGAGTTCGGTTTTATGGAATTCACATTTGGACAATTTGATGGGCAGTTTATTCTTCATCAAGGTGGCCAGGACCTTTTGTACCATCTGAACATGTTCTTCCTCGGTGTCAGAATAAATTAAAACATCATCAAGGTACACCACCACCCCTTTGTATAGAAATTCATGTAGAACTTCGTTTATCATGGACATGAATACAGACGGGGCTCCCGCCAATCCAAAAGGCATAACTAAGTATTCATATTGTCCGAGGGGCGTATTAAACGCGGTTTTCCACTCATCCCCTGCCTTGATACGAACGTGGAAGTAAGCATCTTTTAAATCTAATTTCGTAAAGATCTTACCTTGGGCCACGACGTTGAGAAGGTCTCGGATGAGCGGTATAGGATAGGCGTTGTTGGTGGACACTGCATTTAGTCCTCGGAAATCCGTACACAGTCTGAGCCCCCCATCCTTCTTTTTCACGAAGAGAACTGGAGCGGCGTGGGGGCTAGAGGCTGGGCGGATGAACCCTCGTTGGAGGTTGGTGTCGATGAATTTCCGGAGCTCTTCACGTTCATGGAAACTCATGGGATAGAGTCGTCCTTTAGGCAATGAGGCTCCGGGTAAGATTTCCACCGCACAGTCCGTTCGTCGGTGCGGGGGCAGAGTATCAGCTTCCTCCTCCGAGAAAGCATTTAGAAAAGGCCAGTACGGTTCGGGTATTTGGTTGACTTCTTCTTGGGTGAGGAGGGCCTTTTCTTTATAAGTTGGGTTTTCGCCCCAGTTTTGATTCCAACGGTGATTTTTACAGTTGGCATGATTGAAGGTAATACAGCCTTGAGCCCAGTCTATGTAGGGATTGTGATCACATAGCCATCTGCTGCCTAGAATTAACGGGTACTTGGCAGTAGAGCTGATGACAAAGGACCTCCTTTCCCAATGTTGTCCCATGCCTGTGATCACCGGGATGGTTTCAGTCGTGACCGGATTCATGTTGGTACCATCCATCTGTTCAAAAATTACTGGATTTTGTAAATCCCGAGTTGGTAAGACCAGTCCATTGACTAGAGCTGGGGCTATAATGTCTCTTGAGCAACCCGAGTCAATAAGAGCTTGCACCCGAATGTGCATTTTTCTCTCTGGGTTGATTAAAGTCACTGGCATGAATAAAATGGACCCAGGTGGCCGGTTCCGTGCAGGGACGGGCTTGGGGCGGATCTGCCGTTTGGGCCCTTTTACGACAGATCCATCTCGTTTCCCGACTGGGGACTCTCTGGGTTGACGTCTGCAGATGGGGAAGCGGGATCGTATTCCATAACTTCCTCCGCTTCCAGCCCTCTTTCTGAGGCTGGCCTTTGGGAAGCGCCGCGGCCTCTGTTTGCTCGTGGAGCTGGAGTCGGGCGTTGGAGCGTAGGGAACGGAGCAAGGGTTGGACGCCGTAATTGGAGCGGAGGTCTTTGCACAGGCCGGTAGGGGCATTGTGCTGCAAAGTGACCAGCCTGTCCGCATTGCAAACACAGCCCTTGTTGCCATCTAGCATCTCTCGCTCCACGGGTGGCGTAGCCAGCTCCCCGAGCTCCCTTCTGTAAGGTTAATGGTCTTCTTTGCCCCGTTTGTTGTTGTTGCTCAACCAAACGGACTTCTAAAATGCGATTTTCCACTTCGCAAACAAGTTGAATCCAACCTAACAGCGTAGGGGGATTGTCTTGCATGAGGGCTCTGTCCAAAAGTCTCGGATTAAGTCCTTGTTTGAACAGAATAATTTTTGTGGACTCCTCACACCTGGGGCACTTGGCAGCTAATTGTCGGAATTTCGTGATATAGTCTCTCGCTGCCATGCTGCCCTGCTTAATGGCCTGCAATTCTGTTCGGGCCCTGGTTTCCTCTAAGGGATCTTCATATTGTGCTCTAATAGCATCCACCAACCCCTGGAGAGTATCGAGTTCTGGGGCCCCGATATTGTATAGTCCTACGTACCAGTCCGCTGCTTTCCCTTGCAAACGGGAGCCGAGGTGTTCAATTTGGCTGGCCTCGCTGCCGAAGAGGTGTCCCCACCGGTTGAAGAATTGCACGACTTGCACTAGAAAAAAGCCCAGTTTGGAGGGATCCCCGTCGAATGTGGCGTCTAGTTTCACCCAACCCATTGGGAGGTCTTGCCTCGGAGCCGGGGCTGGGTAGAAGTCCGCCGGAAGCCTCAATGGCACTTGCGGTATGAGGGGACCCGGTTGTGCTGGCGGTGCTGGTTGCGCTGGCGGCGGCATCACCGGTTGAGCCGGGGGTGGCGGCCTCGGCTGGGCTGGCGGTGGTGCTCTCGGCTGGGCGGGTGGCGGCAGTCTGGGTCTGGCGGGTGGCAATGCCGGAGGTGTTGGCCGTAGCGGTTGAGGTGCTGGCGGTTGAGGTTGGTGCGGCGGAGTAGTGATCGGCCGCTGAGGGGTGGGTTGGTGGGGTCGCAGTGGTGTAGGCCCCATCGGTTGGTTCGGAGGAGGTCTTAAAGGCTGTTCCAGTGGCAAACGTATCGGCTGCAGCGGCGGGGTTAGTTGTGGTCGAAGCGGAAGGGGCCGCAGCGGCGAAGGCCGAATGGGTGGAAGGCCGCGCTTAATACGCCCCTCGGACAATATGAATACTTAGTTATGCCTTTTGGATTGGCGGGAGCCCCGTCTGTATTCATGTCCATGATAAACGAAGTTCTACATGAATTTCTATACAAAGGGGTGGTGGTGTACCTTGATGATGTTTTAATTTATTCTGACACCGAGGAAGAACATGTTCAGATGGTACAAAAGGTCCTGCCGCCACCCTTGGCCATACCCGTCACGGCCGAGATGCTGGTATCTACCGCATAGGTGCGACCTCGTATCTGCTCCCAACTTTGTTCAGGGACTTCCGTTGGCTCCTTCCACGGGGCAAGTTCGGAATAATCCCAACTCAGGGCGCCTCGGCGAGACGTGTCCCCCTCCATCTGCTCAAACGTCCTGTTCCAATATCGCCATGGTTGGCTGCTATCTAGTTCCGGGACGGTTTCTAGGCTTCGGCGCCCGTCCATCGAGACTCGTGGATGGAGTCCACCTGCCCGGCGCTCTCTGGTTTCTCGGGGTCTGGCTCCCCACTCCGACGGGGTGGGTACCGAGATCAAGGGGAGAGCGGTTGCTTTCGGCCTTGCCCCGAGGTTGCTTTCGGTCTCGTTCCGAGTACTGAAGTCGATGAGAGGCAGGGTAGAAGTGGAGGCTCCGGTTCCGTTCCCGGTTGCTCCCAGCTCCTGGGAGTCTTGGGTTTGCACCGGTTGATTGTCGGGAGACGCATACGGATCAAACAAAGGATCCCTGTCCGGGACAACCTTGGATTCCGCTGGGCCCGACTCAGACATGATTGGTAACAAAATGTCAGACTGTGGCTAGATAAGGTACTCTCTGCAAGATTCCCTTTAGAAGCAAGAATAAGTCCAATGTCTAGCAAAGGAAGTTTTATTGCAGAAAAGGTCCATTATAGTCCACTGTCCTGAATAGGAGACTCAGGATGGTACATGATCATTGTTACCAATGAGGAGCAAGCATAGGATACAGAGTAACAATACCCATCTGGAACAGCCTCCCCCCACAGTTCTCAAAACAACATCTTTCAGTCCTGGGAAGCTGTTCTCCTTCAAGGCCAATGCTTGGTGGAACTGGGTTAGACACAACAATCTCCTCTGGTGGGAATGCTGCCTGGGAACTGGTACACCTGGGGAGAAAGCACTTAAACACTAGAAGCATTAGAAAATGGAGTCAGTACAGTTTAGAAACATACTGGACCTGACAGGAAGAAGGGGACCAGACACAGCTAAGCAACCCCACACCAACCCAATTTGTGGAGCATAACTGTGAGTGCCAGGCCGGCTAGCAGAGAGAGGCCCCAAAGCCAGAGCATCAGGCCTGTGTGTAGGCCAGAGACTGGCACACTTGTTTGAGAGCCTGTTGGGAAGCCTTAGAAGCAGGGGACCAGACACAGCTAAGCAACCCCACACCAACCCAATTTGTGAAGCATACCTGTGAGAGCCAGGCCAGCTAGCAGAGAGAGGCCCCAAAGCCAGAACATCTGGCCTGTGTGTAGGCCAGAGGCTGGCACACTTGTTTGAGAGCCTGGTGGGAAGCCTTGGAAGAAGGGGACCAGACACAGCTAAGCAACCCCACACCAACCCAATTTGTGGAGCATAACTGTGAGTGCCAGGCCGGCTAGCAGAGAGAGGCCCCAAAGCCAGAGCATCAGGCCTGTGTGTAGGCCAGAGGCTGGCACACTTCTTTGAGAGCCTGGTGGGAAGCCTTAGAAGCAGGGGACCAGACACAGCTAAGCAACCCCACACCAACCCAATTTGTGAAGCATACCTGTGAGAGCCAGGCCAGCTAGCAGAGAGAGGCCCCAAAGCCAGAACATCAGGCCTGTGTGTAGGCCAGAGGCTGGCACACTTGTTTGAGAGCCTGGTGGGAAACCTTGGAAGAAGGGGACCAGACACAGCTAAGCAACCCCACACCAACCCAATTTGTGGAGCATAACTGTGAGTGCCAGGCTGGCTAGCAGAGAGAGGCCCCAAAGCCAGAGCATCAGGCCGGTGTGTAGGCCAGAGACTGGCACACTTGTTTGAGAGCCTGGTGGGAAGCCTTAGAAGCAGGGGACCAGACACAGCTAAGCAACCCCACACCAACCCAATTTGTGAAGCATACCTGTGAGAGCCAGGCCAGCTAGCAGAGAGAGGCCCCAAAGCCAGAACATCAGGCCTGTGTGTAGGCCAGAGGCTGGCACACTTGTTTGAGAGCCTGGTGGGAAGCCTTGGAAGAAGGGGACCAGACACAGCTAAGCAACCCCACACCAACCCAATTTGTGGAGCATTACTGTGAGTGCCAGGCCACCTAGCAGAGAGAGGCCCCAAAGCCAGAACATCAGGCCTGTGTGTAGGCCAGAGGCTGGCACACTTGTTTGAGAGCCTGGTGGGAAGCCTTGGAAGAAGGGGACCAGACACAGCTAAGCAACCCCACACCAACCCAATTTGTGGAGCATAACTGTGAGTGCCAGGCCGGCTAGCAGAGAGAGGCCCCAAAGCCAGAGCATCAGGCCTGTGTGTAGGCCAGAGACTGGCACACTTGTTTGAGAGCCTGGTGGGAAGCCTTAGAAGCAGGGGACCAGACACAGCTAAGCAACCCCACACCAACCCAATTTGTGTAGCATACCTGTGAGAGCCAGGCCAGCTAGCAGAGAGAGGCCCCAAAGCCAGAACATCAGGCCTGTGTGTAGGCCAGAGGCTGGAACACTTGTTTGAGAGCCTGGTGGGAAGCCTTGGAAGAAGGGGACCAGACACAGCTAAGCAACCCCACACCAACCCAATTTGTGGAGCATAACTGTGAGTGCCAGGCCGGCTAGCAGAGAGAGGCCCCAAAGCCAGAGCATCAGGCCTGTGTGTAGGCCAGAGACTGGCACACTTGTTTGAGAGCCTGGTGGGAAGCCTTAGAAGCAGGGGACCAGACACAGCTAAGCAACCCCACACCAACCCAATTTGTGAAGCATACCTGTGAGAGCCGGGCCAGCTAGCAGAGAGAGGCCCCAAAGCCAGAGCATCAGGCCTGTGTGTAGGCCAGAGACTGGCACACTTGTTTGAGAGCCTGGTGGGAAGCCTTGGAAGAAGGGGACCAGACACAGCTAAGCAACCCCACACCAACCCAATTTGTGGAGCATAACTGTGAGTGCCAGGCCGGCTAGCAGAGAGAGGCCCCAAAGCCAGAGCATCAGGCCTGTGTGTAGGCCAGAGACTGGCACACTTGTTTGAGAGCCTGGTGGGAAGCCTTGGAAGAAGGGGACCAGACACAGCTAAGCAACCCCACACCAACCCAATTTGTGAAGCATACCTGTGAGAGCCAGGCCAGCTAGCAGAGAGAGGCCCCAAAGCCAGAACATCAGGCCTGTGTGTAGGCCAGAGGCTGGCACACTTGTTTGAGAGCCTGGTGGGAAGCCTTGGAAGAAGGGGACCAGACACAGCTAAGCAACCCCACACCAACCCGATTTGTGGAGCATAATTGTGAGTGCCAGGCCGGCTAGCAGAGAGAGGCCCCAAAGCCAGAGCATCAGGCCTGTGTGTAGGCCAGAGACTGGCACACTTGTTTGAGAGCCTGGTGGGAAGCCTTGGAAGAAGGGGACCAGACACAGCTAAGCAACCCCACACCAACCCAATTTGTGGAGCATAACTGTGAGTGCCAGGCCGGCTAGCAGAGAGAGGCCCCAAAGCCAGAGCATCAGGCCTGTGTGTAGGCCAGAGGCTGGCACACTTGTTTGAGAGCCTGGTGGGAAGCCTTGGAAGAAGGGGACCAGACACAGCTAAGCAACCCCACACCAACCCAATTTGTGGAGCATAACTGTGAGTGCCAGGCCGGCTAGCAGAGAGAGGCCCCAAAGCCAGAGCATCAGGCCTGTGTGTAGGCCAGAGACTGGCACACTTGTTTGAGAGCCTGGTGGGAAGCCTTGGACGAAGGGGACCAGACACAGCTAAGCAACCCCACACCAACCCAATTTGTGGAGCATAACTGTGAGTGCCAGGCCAGCTAGCAGAGAGAGGCCCCAAAGCCAGAACATCAGGCCTGTGTGTAGGCCAGAGGCTGGCACACTTGTTTGAGAGCCTGGTGGGAAGCCTTGGAAGAAGGGGACCAGACACAGCTAAGCAACCCCACACCAACCCAATTTGTGGAGCATAACTGTGAGTGCCAGGCCAGCTAGCAGAGAGAGGCCCCAAAGTCAGAGCGGCAGGCCTATGTGTAGGCCAGAGGCTGGCACACTTGTTTGGTGGGAAGCCTTGGAAGAAGGGGACCAGACACAGCTAAGCAACCCCACACCAACCCAATTTGTGGAGCATACCTGTGAGTGCCAGACCGGCTAGCAGAGAGAGGCCCCAAAGCCAGAGCATCAGGCCTGTGTGTAGGCCAGAGACTGGCAGACTTGTTTGAGAGCCTGGTGGGAAGCCTTAGAAGGAGGGGACCAGACACAGCTAAGCAACCCCACACCAACCGAATTTGTGAAGCATACCTGTGAGAGCCAGGCCAGCTAGCAGAGAGAGGCCCCAAAGCCAGAACATCAGGCCTGTGTGTAGGCCAGAGGCTGGCACACTTGTTTGAGAGCCTGGTGGGAAGCCTTGGAAGAAGGGGACCAGACACAGCTAAGCAACCCCACACCAACCCAATTTGTGGAGCATAACTGTGAGTGCCAGGCCAGCTAGCAGAGAGAGGCCCCAAAGTCAGAGCGGCAGGCCTATGTGTAGGCCAGAGGCTGGCACACTTGTTTGAGAGCCTGGTGGGAAGCCTTGGAAGAAGGGGACCAGACACAGCTAAGCAACCCCACACCAACCCAATTTGTGGAGCATAACTGTGAGTGCCAGGCCGGCTAGCAGAGAGAGGCCCCAAAGCCAGAGCATCAGGCCTGTGTGTAGGCCAGAGACTGGCACACTTGTTTGAGAGCCTGGTGGGAAGCCTTAGAAGCAGGGGACCAGACACAGCTAAGCAACCCCACACCAACCCAATTTGTGAAGCATACCTGTGAGAGCCAGGCCAGCTAGCAGAGAGAGGCCCCAAAGCCAGAACATCAGGCCTGTGTGTAGGCCAGAGGCTGGCACACTTGTTTGAGAGCCTGGTGGGAAGCCTTGGAAGAAGGGGACCAGACACAGCTAAGCAACCCCACACCAACCCAATTTGTGGAGCATAACTGTGAGTGCCAGGCCGGCTAGCAGAGAGAGGCCCCAAAGCCAGAGCATCAGGCCTGTGTGTAGGCCAGAGACTGGCACACTTGTTTGAGAGCCTGGTGGGAAGCCTTAGAAGCAGGGGACCAGACACAGCTAAGCAACCCCACACCAACCCAATTTGTGAAGCATACCTGTGAGAGCCAGGCTAGCTAGCAGAGAGAGGCCCCAAAGCCAGAACATCAGGCCTGTGTGTAGGCCAGAGGCTGGCACACTTGTTTGAGAGCCTGGTGGGAAGCCTTGGAAGAAGGGGACCAGACACAGCTAAGCAACCCCACACCAACCCAATTTGTGGAGCATAACTGTGAGTGCCAGGCCGGCTAGCAGAGAGAGGCCCCAAAGCCAGAGCATCAGTCCTGTGTGTTGGCCAGAGACTGGCACACTTGTTTGAGAGCCTGGTGGGAAGCCTTAGAAGCAGGGGACCAGACACAGCTAAGCAACCCCACACCAACCCAATTTGTGAAGCATACCTGTGAGAACCAGGCCAGCTAGCAGAGAGAGGCCCCAAAGCCAGAACATCAGGCCTGTGTGTAGGCCAGAGGCTGGCACACTTGTTTGAGAGCCTGGTGGGAAGCCTTGGAAGAAGGGGACCAGACACAGCTAAGCAACCCCACACCAACCCAATTTGTGGAGCATAACTGTGAGTGCCAGGCCGGCTAGCAGAGAGAGGCCCCAAAGCCAGAGCATCAGGCCTGTGTGTAGGCCAGAGACTGGCACACTTGTTTGAGAGCCTGGTGGGAAGCCTTAGAAGCAGGGGACCAGACACAGCTAAGCAACCCCACACCAACCCAATTTGTGAAGCATACCTGTGAGAGCCAGGCCAGCTAGCAGAGAGAGGCCCCAAAGCCAGAACATCAGGCCTGTGTGTAGGCCAGAGGCTGGCACACTTGTTTGAGAGCCTGGTGGGAAGCCTTGGAAGAAGGGGACCAGACACAGCTAAGCAACCCCACACCAACCCAATTTGTGGAGCATAACTGTGAGTGCCAGGCCAGCTAGCAGAGAGAGGCCCCAAAGTCAGAGCGGCAGGCCTATGTGTAGGCCAGAGGCTGGCACACTTGTTTGAGAGCCTGGTGGGAAGCCTTGGAAGAAGGGGACCAGACACAGCTAAGCAACCCCACACCAACCCAATTTGTGGAGCATAACTGTGAGTGCCAGGCCGGCTAGCAGAGAGAGGCCCCAAAGCCAGAGCATCAGGCCTGTGTGTAGGCCAGAGACTGGCACACTTGTTTGAGAGCCTGGTGGGAAGCCTTAGAAGCAGGGGACCAGACACAGCTAAGCAACCCCACACCAACCCAATTTGTGAAGCATACCTGTGAGAGCCAGGCCAGCTAGCAGAGAGAGGCCCCAAAGCCAGAACATCAGGCCTGTGTGTAGGCCAGAGACTGGCACACTTGTTTGAGAGCCTGGTGGGAAGCCTTGGAAGAAGGGGACCAGACACAGCTAAGCAACCCCACACCAACCCAATTTGTGGAGCATAACTGTGAGTGCCAGGCCGGCTAGCAGAGAGAGGCCCCAAAGCCAGAGCATCAGGCCTGTGTATAGGCCAGAGACTGGCACACTTGTTTGAGAGCCTGGTGGGAAGCCTTAGAAGCAGGGGACCAGACACAGCTAAGCAACCCCACACCAACCCAATTTGTGGAGCATAACTGTGAGTGCCAGGCCAGCTAGCAGAGAGAGGCCCCAAAGTCAGAGCGGCAGGCCTATGTGTAGGCCAGAGGCTGGCACACTTGTTTGAGAGCCTGGTGGGAAGCCTTGGAAGAAGGGGACCAGACACAGCTAAGCAACCCCACACCAACCCAATTTGTGGAGCATAACTGTGAGTGCCAGGCCGGCTAGCAGAGAGAGGCCCCAAAGCCAGAACATCAGGCCTGTGTGTAGGCCAGAGACTGGCACACTTGTTTGAGAGCCTGGTGGGAAGCCTTAGAAGCAGGGGACCAGACACAGCTAAGCAACCCCACACCAACCCAATTTGTGAAGCATACCTGTGAGAGCCAGGCCAGCTAGCAGAGAGAGGCCCCAAAGCCAGAACATCAGGCCTGTGTGTAGGCCAGAGGCTGGCACACTTGTTTGAGAGCCTGGTGGGAAGCCTTGGAAGAAGGGGACCAGACACAGCTAAGCAACCCCACACCAACCCAATTTGTGGAGCATAACTGTGAGTGCCAGGCCGGCTAGCAGAGAGAGGCCCCAAAGCCAGAGCATCAGGCCTGTGTGTAGGCCAGAGACTGGCACACTTGTTTGAGAGCCTGTTGGGAAGCCTTAGAAGCAGGGGACCAGACACAGCTAAGCAACCCCACACCAACCCAATTTGTGAAGCATACCTGTGAGAGCCAGGCCAGCTAGCAGAGAGAGGCCCCAAAGCCAGAACATCTGGCCTGTGTGTAGGCCAGAGGCTGGCACACTTGTTTGAGAGCCTGGTGGGAAGCCTTGGAAGAAGGGGACCAGACACAGCTAAGCAACCCCACACCAACCCAATTTGTGGAGCATAACTGTGAGTGCCAGGCCGGCTAGCAGAGAGAGGCCCCAAAGCCAGAGCATCAGGCCGGTGTGTAGGCCAGAGACTGGCACACTTGTTTGAGAGCCTGGTGGGAAGCCTTAGAAGCAGGGGACCAGACACAGCTAAGCAACCCCACACCAACCCAATTTGTGAAGCATACCTGTGAGAGCCAGGCCAGCTAGCAGAGAGAGGCCCGAAAGCCAGAACATCAGGCCTGTGTGTAGGCCAGAGGCTGGCACACTTGTTTGAGAGCCTGGTGGGAAGCCTTGGAAGAAGGGGACCAGACACAGCTAAGCAACCCCACACCAACCCAATTTGTGGAGCATTACTGTGAGTGCCAGGCCAGCTAGCAGAGAGAGGCCCCAAAGCCAGAACATCAGGCCTGTGTGTAGGCCAGAGGCTGGCACACTTGTTTGAGAGCCTGGTGGGAAGCCTTGGAAGAAGGGGACCAGACACAGCTAAGCAACCCCACACCAACCCAATTTGTGGAGCATAACTGTGAGTGCCAGGCCGGCTAGCAGAGAGAGGCCCCAAAGCCAGAGCATCAGGCCTGTGTGTAGGCCAGAGACTGGCACACTTGTTTGAGAGCCTGGTGGGAAGCCTTAGAAGCAGGGGACCAGACACAGCTAAGCAACCCCACACCAACCCAATTTGTGTAGCATACCTGTGAGAGCCAGGCCAGCTAGCAGAGAGAGGCCCCAAAGCCAGAACATCAGGCCTGTGTGTAGGCCAGAGGCTGGAACACTTGTTTGAGAGCCTGGTGGGAAGCCTTGGAAGAAGGGGACCAGACACAGCTAAGCAACCCCACACCAACCCAATTTGTGGAGCATAACTGTGAGTGCCAGGCCGGCTAGCAGAGAGAGGCCCCAAAGCCAGAGCATCAGTCCTGTGTGTAGGCCAGAGACTGGCACACTTGTTTGAGAGCCTGGTGGGAAGCCTTAGAAGCAGGGGACCAGACACAGCTAAGCAACCCCACACCAACCCAATTTGTGAAGCATACCTGTGAGAGCCAGGCCAGCTAGCAGAGAGAGGCCCCAAAGCCAGAGCATCAGGCCTGTGTGTAGGCCAGAGACTGGCACACTTGTTTGAGAGCCTGGTGGGAAGCCTTAGAAGCAGGGGACCAGACACAGCTAAGCAACCCCACACCAACCCAATTTGTGAAGCATACCTGTGAGAGCCAGGCCAGCTAGCAGAGAGAGGCCCCAAAGCCAGAACATCAGGCCTGTGTGTAGGCCAGAGGCTGGCACACTTGTTTGAGAGCCTGGTGGGAAGCCTTGGAAGAAGGGGACCAGACACAGCTAAGCAACCCCACACCAACCCAATTTGTGGAGCATAACTGTGAGTGCCAGGCCGGCTAGCAGAGAGAGGCCCCAAAGCCAGAGCATCAGGCCTGTGTGTAGGCCAGAGACTGGCACACTTGTTTGAGAGCCTGGTGGGAAGCCTTAGAAGCAGGGGACCAGACACAGCTAAGCAACCCCACACCAACCCAATTTGTGAAGCATACCTGTGAGAGCCGGGCCAGCTAGCAGAGAGAGGCCCCAAAGCCAGAACATCAGGCCTGTGTGTAGGCCAGAGGCTGGCACACTTGTTTGAGAGCCTGGTGGGAAGCCTTGGAAGAAGGGGACCAGACACAGCGAAGCAACCCCACACCAACCCAATTTGTGGAGCATAACTGTGTGTGCCAGGCCAGCTAGCAGAGAGAGGCCCCAAAGTCAGAGCGGCAGGCCTATGTGTAGGCCAGAGGCTGGCACACTTGTTTGAGAGCCTGGTGGGAAGCCTTGGAAGAAGGGGACCAGACACAGCTAAGCAACCCCACACCAACCCAATTTGTGGAGCATAACTGTGAGTGCCAGGCCGGCTAGCAGAGAGAGGCCCCAAAGCCAGAGCATCAGGCCTGTGTGTAGGCCAGAGACTGGCACACTTGTTTGAGAGCCTGGTGGGAAGCCTTGGAAGAAGGGGACCAGACACAGCTAAGCAACCCCACACCAACCCAATTTGTCGAGCATAACTGTGAGTGCCAGGCCGGCTAGCAGAGAGAGGCCCCAAAGCCAGAGCATCAGGCCTATGTGTAGGCCAGAGGCTGGCACACTTGTTTGAGAGCCTGGTGGGAAGCCTTGGAAGAAGGGGACCAGACACAGCTAAGCAACCCCACACCAACCCAATTTGTGGAGCATAACTGTGAGAGCCAGGCCAGCTAGCAGAGAGAGGCCCCAAAGCCAGAACATCAGGCCTGTGTGTAGGCCAGAGGCTGGCACACTTGTTTGACAGCCTGGTGGGAAGCCTTGGAAGAAGGGGACCAGACACAGCTAAGCAACCCCACACCAACCCAATTTGTGGAGCATAACTGTGAGTGCCAGGCCGGCTAGCAGAGAGAGGCCCCAAAGCCAGAGCATCAGGCCTGTGTGTAGGCCAGAGACTGGCACACTTGTTTGAGAGCCTGGTGGGAAGCCTTAGAAGCAGGGGACCAGACACAGCTAAGCAACCCCACACCAACCCAATTTGTGAAGCATACCTGTGAGAGCCAGGCCAGCTAGCAGAGAGAGGCCCCAAAGCCAGAACATCAGGCCTGTGTGTAGGCCAGAGGCTGGCACACTTGTTTGAGAGCCTGGTGGGAAGCCTTGGAAGAAGGGGACCAGACACAGCTAAGCAACCCCACACCAACCCAATTTGTGGAGCATAACTGTGAGTGCCAGGCCAGCTAGCAGAGAGAGGCCCCAAAGTCAGAGCGGCAGGCCTATGTGTAGGCCAGAGGCTGGCACACTTGTTTGAGAGCCTGGTGGGAACCCTTGGAAGAAGGGGACCAGACACAGCTAAGCAACCCCACACCAACCCAATTTGTGGAGCATACCTGTGAGTGCCAGGCCGGCTAGCAGAGAGAGGCCCCAAAGCCAGAGCATCAGGCCTGTGTGTAGGCCAGAGACTGGCACACTTGTTTGAGAGCCTGGTGGGAAGCCTTAGAAGCAGGGGAGCAGACACAGCTAAGCAACCCCACACCAACCCAATTTGTGAAGCATACCTGTGAGAAACAGGCCAGCTAGCAGAGAGAGGCCCAAAAGCCAGAACATCAGGCCTGTGTGTAGGCCAGAGGCTGGCACACTTGTTTGAGAGCCTGGTGGGAAGCCTTGGAAGAAGGGGACCAGACACAGCTAAGCAACCCCACACCAACCCAATTTGTGGAGCATAACTGTGAGTGCCAGGCCGGCTAGCAGAGAGAGGCCCCAAAGCCAGAGCATCAGGCCTGTGTGTAGGCCAGAGACTGGCACACTTGTTTGAGAGCCTGGTGGGAAGCCTTGGACGAAGGGGACCAGACACAGCTAAGCAACCCCACACCAACCCAATTTGTGGAGCATAACTGTGAGTGCCAGGCCAGCTAGCAGAGAGAGGCCCCAAAGCCAGAACATCAGGCCTGTGTGTAGGCCAGAGGCTGGCACACTTGTTTGAGAGCCTGGTGGGAAGCCTTGGAAGAAGGGGACCAGACACAGCTAAGCAACCCCACACCAACCCAATTTGTGGAGCATAACTGTGAGTGCCAGGCCAGCTAGCAGAGAGAGGCCCCAAAGTCAGAGCGGCAGGCCTATGTGTAGGCCAGAGGCTGGCACACTTGTTTGGTGGGAAGCCTTGGAAGAAGGGGACCAGACACAGCTAAGCAACCCCACACCAACCCAATTTGTGGAGCATACCTGTGAGTGCCAGACCGGCTAGCAGAGAGAGGCCCCAAAGCCAGAGCATCAGGCCTGTGTGTAGGCCAGAGACTGGCAGACTTGTTTGAGAGCCTGGTGGGAAGCCTTAGAAGGAGGGGACCAGACACAGCTAAGCAACCCCACACCAACCGAATTTGTGAAGCATACCTGTGAGAGCCAGGCCAGCTAGCAGAGAGAGGCCCCAAAGCCAGAACATCAGGCCTGTGTGTAGGCCAGAGGCTGGCACACTTGTTTGAGAGCCTGGTGGGAAGCCTTGGAAGAAGGGGACCAGACACAGCTAAGCAACCCCACACCAACCCAATTTGTGGAGCATAACTGTGAGTGCCAGGCCAGCTAGCAGAGAGAGGCCCCAAAGTCAGAGCGGCAGGCCTATGTGTAGGCCAGAGGCTGGCACACTTGTTTGAGAGCCTGGTGGGAAGCCTTGGAAGAAGGGGACCAGACACAGCTAAGCAACCCCACACCAACCCAATTTGTGGAGCATAACTGTGAGTGCCAGGCCGGCTAGCAGAGAGAGGCCCCAAAGCCAGAGCATCAGGCCTGTGTGTAGGCCAGAGACTGGCACACTTGTTTGAGAGCCTGGTGGGAAGCCTTAGAAGCAGGGGACCAGACACAGCTAAGCAACCCCACACCAACCCAATTTGTGAAGCATACCTGTGAGAGCCAGGCCAGCTAGCAGAGAGAGGCCCCAAAGCCAGAACATCAGGCCTGTGTGTAGGCCAGAGGCTGGCACACTTGTTTGAGAGCCTGGTGGGAAGCCTTGGAAGAAGGGGACCAGACACAGCTAAGCAACCCCACACCAACCCAATTTGTGGAGCATAACTGTGAGTGCCAGGCCGGCTAGCAGAGAGAGGCCCCAAAGCCAGAGCATCAGGCCTGTGTGTAGGCCAGAGACTGGCACACTTGTTTGAGAGCCTGGTGGGAAGCCTTAGAAGCAGGGGACCAGACACAGCTAAGCAACCCCACACCAACCCAATTTGTGAAGCATACCTGTGAGAGCCAGGCTAGCTAGCAGAGAGAGGCCCCAAAGCCAGAACATCAGGCCTGTGTGTAGGCCAGAGGCTGGCACACTTGTTTGAGAGCCTGGTGGGAAGCCTTGGAAGAAGGGGACCAGACACAGCTAAGCAACCCCACACCAACCCAATTTGTGGAGCATAACTGTGAGTGCCAGGCCGGCTAGCAGAGAGAGGCCCCAAAGCCAGAGCATCAGTCCTGTGTGTTGGCCAGAGACTGGCACACTTGTTTGAGAGCCTGGTGGGAAGCCTTAGAAGCAGGGGACCAGACACAGCTAAGCAACCCCACACCAACCCAATTTGTGAAGCATACCTGTGAGAACCAGGCCAGCTAGCAGAGAGAGGCCCCAAAGCCAGAACATCAGGCCTGTGTGTAGGCCAGAGGCTGGCACACTTGTTTGAGAGCCTGGTGGGAAGCCTTGGAAGAAGGGGACCAGACACAGCTAAGCAACCCCACACCAACCCAATTTGTGGAGCATAACTGTGAGTGCCAGGCCGGCTAGCAGAGAGAGGCCCCAAAGCCAGAGCATCAGGCCTGTGTGTAGGCCAGAGACTGGCACACTTGTTTGAGAGCCTGGTGGGAAGCCTTAGAAGCAGGGGACCAGACACAGCTAAGCAACCCCACACCAACCCAATTTGTGAAGCATACCTGTGAGAGCCAGGCCAGCTAGCAGAGAGAGGCCCCAAAGCCAGAACATCAGGCCTGTGTGTAGGCCAGAGGCTGGCACACTTGTTTGAGAGCCTGGTGGGAAGCCTTGGAAGAAGGGGACCAGACACAGCTAAGCAACCCCACACCAACCCAATTTGTGGAGCATAACTGTGAGTGCCAGGCCAGCTAGCAGAGAGAGGCCCCAAAGTCAGAGCGGCAGGCCTATGTGTAGGCCAGAGGCTGGCACACTTGTTTGAGAGCCTGGTGGGAAGCCTTGGAAGAAGGGGACCAGACACAGCTAAGCAACCCCACACCAACCCAATTTGTGGAGCATAACTGTGAGTGCCAGGCCGGCTAGCAGAGAGAGGCCCCAAAGCCAGAGCATCAGGCCTGTGTGTAGGCCAGAGACTGGCACACTTGTTTGAGAGCCTGGTGGGAAGCCTTAGAAGCAGGGGACCAGACACAGCTAAGCAACCCCACACCAACCCAATTTGTGAAGCATACCTGTGAGAGCCAGGCCAGCTAGCAGAGAGAGGCCCCAAAGCCAGAACATCAGGCCTGTGTGTAGGCCAGAGACTGGCACACTTGTTTGAGAGCCTGGTGGGAAGCCTTGGAAGAAGGGGACCAGACACAGCTAAGCAACCCCACACCAACCCAATTTGTGGAGCATAACTGTGAGTGCCAGGCCGGCTAGCAGAGAGAGGCCCCAAAGCCAGAGCATCAGGCCTGTGTATAGGCCAGAGACTGGCACACTTGTTTGAGAGCCTGGTGGGAAGCCTTAGAAGCAGGGGACCAGACACAGCTAAGCAACCCCACACCAACCCAATTTGTGGAGCATAACTGTGAGTGCCAGGCCAGCTAGCAGAGAGAGGCCCCAAAGTCAGAGCGGCAGGCCTATGTGTAGGCCAGAGGCTGGCACACTTGTTTGAGAGCCTGGTGGGAAGCCTTGGAAGAAGGGGACCAGACACAGCTAAGCAACCCCACACCAACCCAATTTGTGGAGCATAACTGTGAGTGCCAGGCCGGCTAGCAGAGAGAGGCCCCAAAGCCAGAACATCAGGCCTGTGTGTAGGCCAGAGACTGGCACACTTGTTTGAGAGCCTGGTGGGAAGCCTTAGAAGCAGGGGACCAGACACAGCTAAGCAACCCCACACCAACCCAATTTGTGAAGCATACCTGTGAGAGCCAGGCCAGCTAGCAGAGAGAGGCCCCAAAGCCAGAACATCAGGCCTGTGTGTAGGCCAGAGGCTGGCACACTTGTTTGAGAGCCTGGTGGGAAGCCTTGGAAGAAGGGGACCAGACACAGCTAAGCAACCCCACACCAACCCAATTTGTGGAGCATAACTGTGAGTGCCAGGCCGGCTAGCAGAGAGAGGCCCCAAAGCCAGAGCATCAGGCCTGTGTGTAGGCCAGAGACTGGCACACTTGTTTGAGAGCCTGTTGGGAAGCCTTAGAAGCAGGGGACCAGACACAGCTAAGCAACCCCACACCAACCCAATTTGTGAAGCATACCTGTGAGAGCCAGGCCAGCTAGCAGAGAGAGGCCCCAAAGCCAGAACATCTGGCCTGTGTGTAGGCCAGAGGCTGGCACACTTGTTTGAGAGCCTGGTGGGAAGCCTTGGAAGAAGGGGACCAGACACAGCTAAGCAACCCCACACCAACCCAATTTGTGGAGCATAACTGTGAGTGCCAGGCCGGCTAGCAGAGAGAGGCCCCAAAGCCAGAGCATCAGGCCGGTGTGTAGGCCAGAGACTGGCACACTTGTTTGAGAGCCTGGTGGGAAGCCTTAGAAGCAGGGGACCAGACACAGCTAAGCAACCCCACACCAACCCAATTTGTGAAGCATACCTGTGAGAGCCAGGCCAGCTAGCAGAGAGAGGCCCGAAAGCCAGAACATCAGGCCTGTGTGTAGGCCAGAGGCTGGCACACTTGTTTGAGAGCCTGGTGGGAAGCCTTGGAAGAAGGGGACCAGACACAGCTAAGCAACCCCACACCAACCCAATTTGTGGAGCATTACTGTGAGTGCCAGGCCAGCTAGCAGAGAGAGGCCCCAAAGCCAGAACATCAGGCCTGTGTGTAGGCCAGAGGCTGGCACACTTGTTTGAGAGCCTGGTGGGAAGCCTTGGAAGAAGGGGACCAGACACAGCTAAGCAACCCCACACCAACCCAATTTGTGGAGCATAACTGTGAGTGCCAGGCCGGCTAGCAGAGAGAGGCCCCAAAGCCAGAGCATCAGGCCTGTGTGTAGGCCAGAGACTGGCACACTTGTTTGAGAGCCTGGTGGGAAGCCTTAGAAGCAGGGGACCAGACACAGCTAAGCAACCCCACACCAACCCAATTTGTGTAGCATACCTGTGAGAGCCAGGCCAGCTAGCAGAGAGAGGCCCCAAAGCCAGAACATCAGGCCTGTGTGTAGGCCAGAGGCTGGAACACTTGTTTGAGAGCCTGGTGGGAAGCCTTGGAAGAAGGGGACCAGACACAGCTAAGCAACCCCACACCAACCCAATTTGTGGAGCATAACTGTGAGTGCCAGGCCGGCTAGCAGAGAGAGGCCCCAAAGCCAGAGCATCAGTCCTGTGTGTAGGCCAGAGACTGGCACACTTGTTTGAGAGCCTGGTGGGAAGCCTTAGAAGCAGGGGACCAGACACAGCTAAGCAACCCCACACCAACCCAATTTGTGAAGCATACCTGTGAGAGCCAGGCCAGCTAGCAGAGAGAGGCCCCAAAGCCAGAGCATCAGGCCTGTGTGTAGGCCAGAGACTGGCACACTTGTTTGAGAGCCTGGTGGGAAGCCTTAGAAGCAGGGGACCAGACACAGCTAAGCAACCCCACACCAACCCAATTTGTGAAGCATACCTGTGAGAGCCAGGCCAGCTAGCAGAGAGAGGCCCCAAAGCCAGAACATCAGGCCTGTGTGTAGGCCAGAGGCTGGCACACTTGTTTGAGAGCCTGGTGGGAAGCCTTGGAAGAAGGGGACCAGACACAGCTAAGCAACCCCACACCAACCCAATTTGTGGAGCATAACTGTGAGTGCCAGGCCGGCTAGCAGAGAGAGGCCCCAAAGCCAGAGCATCAGGCCTGTGTGTAGGCCAGAGACTGGCACACTTGTTTGAGAGCCTGGTGGGAAGCCTTAGAAGCAGGGGACCAGACACAGCTAAGCAACCCCACACCAACCCAATTTGTGAAGCATACCTGTGAGAGCCGGGCCAGCTAGCAGAGAGAGGCCCCAAAGCCAGAACATCAGGCCTGTGTGTAGGCCAGAGGCTGGCACACTTGTTTGAGAGCCTGGTGGGAAGCCTTGGAAGAAGGGGACCAGACACAGCGAAGCAACCCCACACCAACCCAATTTGTGGAGCATAACTGTGTGTGCCAGGCCAGCTAGCAGAGAGAGGCCCCAAAGTCAGAGCGGCAGGCCTATGTGTAGGCCAGAGGCTGGCACACTTGTTTGAGAGCCTGGTGGGAAGCCTTGGAAGAAGGGGACCAGACACAGCTAAGCAACCCCACACCAACCCAATTTGTGGAGCATAACTGTGAGTGCCAGGCCGGCTAGCAGAGAGAGGCCCCAAAGCCAGAGCATCAGGCCTGTGTGTAGGCCAGAGACTGGCACACTTGTTTGAGAGCCTGGTGGGAAGCCTTGGAAGAAGGGGACCAGACACAGCTAAGCAACCCCACACCAACCCAATTTGTCGAGCATAACTGTGAGTGCCAGGCCGGCTAGCAGAGAGAGGCCCCAAAGCCAGAGCATCAGGCCTATGTGTAGGCCAGAGGCTGGCACACTTGTTTGAGAGCCTGGTGGGAAGCCTTGGAAGAAGGGGACCAGACACAGCTAAGCAACCCCACACCAACCCAATTTGTGGAGCATAACTGTGAGAGCCAGGCCAGCTAGCAGAGAGAGGCCCCAAAGCCAGAACATCAGGCCTGTGTGTAGGCCAGAGGCTGGCACACTTGTTTGACAGCCTGGTGGGAAGCCTTGGAAGAAGGGGACCAGACACAGCTAAGCAACCCCACACCAACCCAATTTGTGGAGCATAACTGTGAGTGCCAGGCCGGCTAGCAGAGAGAGGCCCCAAAGCCAGAGCATCAGGCCTGTGTGTAGGCCAGAGACTGGCACACTTGTTTGAGAGCCTGGTGGGAAGCCTTAGAAGCAGGGGACCAGACACAGCTAAGCAACCCCACACCAACCCAATTTGTGAAGCATACCTGTGAGAGCCAGGCCAGCTAGCAGAGAGAGGCCCCAAAGCCAGAACATCAGGCCTGTGTGTAGGCCAGAGGCTGGCACACTTGTTTGAGAGCCTGGTGGGAAGCCTTGGAAGAAGGGGACCAGACACAGCTAAGCAACCCCACACCAACCCAATTTGTGGAGCATAACTGTGAGTGCCAGGCCAGCTAGCAGAGAGAGGCCCCAAAGTCAGAGCGGCAGGCCTATGTGTAGGCCAGAGGCTGGCACACTTGTTTGAGAGCCTGGTGGGAAGCCTTGGAAGAAGGGGACCAGACACAGCTAAGCAACCCCACACCAACCCAATTTGTGGAGCATACCTGTGAGTGCCAGGCCGGCTAGCAGAGAGAGGCCCCAAAGCCAGAGCATCAGGCCTGTGTGTAGGCCAGAGACTGGCACACTTGTTTGAGAGCCTGGTGGGAAGCCTTAGAAGCAGGGGAGCAGACACAGCTAAGCAACCCCACACCAACCCAATTTGTGAAGCATACCTGTGAGAAACAGGCCAGCTAGCAGAGAGAGGCCCAAAAGCCAGAACATCAGGCCTGTGTGTAGGCCAGAGGCTGGCACACTTGTTTGAGAGCCTGGTGGGAAGCCTTGGAAGAAGGGGACCAGACACAGCTAAGCAACCCCACACCAACCCAATTTGTGGAGCATAACTGTGAGTGCCAGGCCGGCTAGCAGAGAGAGGCCCCAAAGCCAGAGCATCAGGCCTGTGTGTAGGCCAGAGACTGGCACACTTGTTTGAGAGCCTGGTGGGAAGCCTTAGAAGCAGGGGACCAGACACAGCTAAGCAACCCCACACCAACCCAATTTGTGGAGCATAACTGTGAGTGCCAGGCCAGCTAGCAGAGAGAGGCCCCAAAGTCAGAGCGGCAGGCCTATGTGTAGGCCAGAGGCTGGCACACTTGTTTGAGAGCCTGGTGGGAAGCCTTGGAAGAAGGGGACCAGACACAGCTAAGCAACCCCACACCAACCCAATTTGTGGAGCATAACTGTGAGTGCCAGGCCGGCTAGCAGAGAGAGGCCCCAAAGCCAGAACATCAGGCCTGTGTGTAGGCCAGAGACTGGCACACTTGTTTGAGAGCCTGGTGGGAAGCCTTAGAAGCAGGGGACCAGACACAGCTAAGCAACCCCACACCAACCCAATTTGTGAAGCATACCTGTGAGAGCCAGGCCAGCTAGCAGAGAGAGGCCCCAAAGCCAGAACATCAGGCCTGTGTGTAGGCCAGAGGCTGGCACACTTGTTTGAGAGCCTGGTGGGAAGCCTTGGAAGAAGGGGACCAGACACAGCTAAGCAACCCCACACCAACCCAATTTGTGGAGCATAACTGTGAGTGCCAGGCCGGCTAGCAGAGAGAGGCCCCAAAGCCAGAGTATCAGGCCTGTGTGTAGGCCAGAGACTGGCACACTTGTTTGAGAGCCTGGTGGGAAGCCTTAGAAGCAGGGGACCAGACACAGCTAAGCAACCCCACACCAACCCAATTTGTGAAGCATACCTGTGAGAGCCAGGCCAGCTAGCAGAGAGAGGCCCCAAAGCCAGAACATCAGGCCTGTGTGTAGGCCAGAGGCTGGCACACTTGTTTGAGAGCCTGGTGGGAAGCCTTGGAAGAAGGGGACCAGACACAGCTAAGCAACCCCACACCAACCCAATTTGTGGAGCATAACTGTGAGTGCCAGGCCGGCTAGCAGAGAGAGGCCCCAAAGCCAGAGCATCAGGCCTGTGTGTAGGCCAGAGACTGGCACACTTGTTTGAGAGCCTGGTGGGAAGCCTTAGACGCAGGGGACCAGACACAGCTAAGCAACCCCACACCAACCCAATTTGTGAAGCATACCTGTGAGAGCCAGGCCAGCTAGCAGAGAGAGGCCCCAAAGCCAGAACATCAGGCCTGTGTGTAGGCCAGAGACTGGCACACTTGTTTGAGAGCCTGGTGGGAAGCCTTGGAAGAAGGGGACCAGACACAGCTAAGCAACCCCACACCAACCCAATTTGTGGAGCATAACTGTGAGTGCCAGGCCGGCTAGCAGAGAGAGGCCCCAAAGCCAGAGCATCAGGCCTGTGTGTAGGCCAGAGACTGGCACACTCGTTTGAGAGCCTGGTGGGAAGCCTTAGAAGCAGGGGACCAGACACAGCTAAGCAACCCCACACCAACCCAATTTGTGAAGCATACCTGTGAGAGCCAGGCCAGCTAGCAGAGAGAGGCCCCAAAGCCAGAACATCAGGCCTGTGTGTAGGCCAGAGGCTGGCACACTTGTTTGAAAGCCTGGTGGGAAGCCTTGGAAGAAGGGGACCAGACACAGCTAAGCAACCCCACACCAACCCAATTTGTGAAGCATACCTGTGAGAGCCAGGCCAGCTAGCAGAGAGAGGCCCCAAAGCCAGAGCATCAGGCCTGTGTGTAGGCCAGAGACTGGCACACTTGTTTGAGAGCCTGGTGGGAAGCCTTGGAAGAAGGGGACCAGACACAGCTAAGCAACCCCACACCAACCCAATTTGTGGAGCATAACTGTGAGTGCCAGGCCGGCTAGCAGAGAGAGGCCCCAAAGCCAGAGCATCAGGCCTGTGTGTAGGCCAGAGGCTGGCACACTTGTTTGAGAGCCTGGTGGGAAGCCTTGGAAGAAGGGGACCAGACACAGCTAAGCAACCCCACACCAACCCAATTTGTGGAGCATAACTGTGAGTGCCAGGCCGGCTAGCAGAGAGAGGCCCCAAAGCCAGAGCATCAGGCCTGTGTGTAGGCCAGAGGCTGTCACACTTGTTTGAGAGCCTGGTGGGAAGCCTTGGAAGAAGGGGACCAGACACAGCTAAGCAACCCCACACCAACCCAATTTGTGGAGCATAACTGTGAGTGCCAGGCCGGCTAGCAGAGAGAGGCCCCAAAGCCAGAACATCAGGCCTGTGTGTAGGCCAGAGGCTGGCACACTTGTTTGAGAGCCTGGTGGGAAGCCTTGGAAGAAGGGGACCAGACACAGCTAAGCAACCCCACACCAACCCAATTTGTGAAGCATACCTGTGAGAGCCAGGCCAGCTAGCAGAGAGAGGCCCCAAAGCCAGAACATCAGGCCTGTGTGTAGGCCAGAGGCTGGCACACTTGTTTGAGAGCCTGGTGGGAAGCCTTGGAAGAAGGGGACCAGACACAGCTAAGCAACCCCACACCAACCCAATTTGTGGAGCATAACTGTGAGTGCCAGGCCGGCTAGCAGAGAGAGGCCCCAAAGCCAGAACATCAGGCCTGTGTGTAGGCCAGAGGCTGGCACACTTGTTTGAGAGCCTGGTGGGAAGCCTTGGAAGAAGGGGACCAGACACAGCTAAGCAACCCCACACCAACCCAATTTGTGAAGCATACCTGTGAGAGCCAGGCCAGCTAGCAGAGAGAGGCCCCAAAGCCAGAATATCAGGCCTGTGTGTAGGCCAGAGGCTGGCACACTTGTTTGAGAGCCTGGTGGGAAGCCTTGGAAGAAGGGGACCAGACAAAGCTAAGCAACCCCACACCAACCCAATTTGTGGAGCATAACTGTGAGTGCCAGGCCAGCTAGCAGAGAGAGGCCCCAAAGCCAGAGCATCAGGCCTGTGTGTAGGCCAGAGACTGGCACACTTGTTTGAGAGCCTGGTGGGAAGCCTTGGAAGAAGGGGACCAGACACAGCTAAGCAACCCCACACCAACCCAATTTGTGAAGCATACCTGTGAGAGCCAGGCCAGCTAGCAGAGAGAGGCCCCAAAGCCAGAACATCAGGCCTGTGTGTAGGCCAGAGGCTGGCACACTTGTTTGAGAGCCTGGTGGGAAGCCTTGGAAGAAGGGGACCAGACACAGCTAAGCAACCCCACACCAACCCGATTTGTGGAGCATAATTGTGAGTGCCAGGCCGGCTAGCAGAGAGAGGCCCCAAAGCCAGAGCATCAGGCCTGTGTGTAGGCCAGAGACTGGCACACTTGTTTGAGAGCCTGGTGGGAAGCCTTGGAAGAAGGGGACCAGACACAGCTAAGCAACCCCACACCAACCCAATTTGTGGAGCATAACTGTGAGTGCCAGGCCGGCTAGCAGAGAGAGGCCCCAAAGCCAGAGCATCAGGCCTGTGTGTAGGCCAGAGGCTGGCACACTTGTTTGAGAGCCTGGTGGGAAGCCTTGGAAGAAGGGGACCAGACACAGCTAAGCAACCCCACACCAACCCAATTTGTGGAGCATAACTGTGAGTGCCAGGCCGGCTAGCAGAGAGAGGCCCCAAAGCCAGAGCATCAGGCCTGTGTGTAGGCCAGAGACTGGCACACTTGTTTGAGAGCCTGGTGGGAAGCCTTGGACGAAGGGGACCAGACACAGCTAAGCAACCCCACACCAACCCAATTTGTGGAGCATAACTGTGAGTGCCAGGCCAGCTAGCAGAGAGAGGCCCCAAAGCCAGAACATCAGGCCTGTGTGTAGGCCAGAGGCTGGCACACTTGTTTGAGAGCCTGGTGGGAAGCCTTGGAAGAAGGGGACCAGACACAGCTAAGCAACCCCACACCAACCCAATTTGTGGAGCATAACTGTGAGTGCCAGGCCAGCTAGCAGAGAGAGGCCCCAAAGTCAGAGCGGCAGGCCTATGTGTAGGCCAGAGGCTGGCACACTTGTTTGGTGGGAAGCCTTGGAAGAAGGGGACCAGACACAGCTAAGCAACCCCACACCAACCCAATTTGTGGAGCATACCTGTGAGTGCCAGACCGGCTAGCAGAGAGAGGCCCCAAAGCCAGAGCATCAGGCCTGTGTGTAGGCCAGAGACTGGCAGACTTGTTTGAGAGCCTGGTGGGAAGCCTTAGAAGGAGGGGACCAGACACAGCTAAGCAACCCCACACCAACCGAATTTGTGAAGCATACCTGTGAGAGCCAGGCCAGCTAGCAGAGAGAGGCCCCAAAGCCAGAACATCAGGCCTGTGTGTAGGCCAGAGGCTGGCACACTTGTTTGAGAGCCTGGTGGGAAGCCTTGGAAGAAGGGGACCAGACACAGCTAAGCAACCCCACACCAACCCAATTTGTGGAGCATAACTGTGAGTGCCAGGCCAGCTAGCAGAGAGAGGCCCCAAAGTCAGAGCGGCAGGCCTATGTGTAGGCCAGAGGCTGGCACACTTGTTTGAGAGCCTGGTGGGAAGCCTTGGAAGAAGGGGACCAGACACAGCTAAGCAACCCCACACCAACCCAATTTGTGGAGCATAACTGTGAGTGCCAGGCCGGCTAGCAGAGAGAGGCCCCAAAGCCAGAGCATCAGGCCTGTGTGTAGGCCAGAGACTGGCACACTTGTTTGAGAGCCTGGTGGGAAGCCTTAGAAGCAGGGGACCAGACACAGCTAAGCAACCCCACACCAACCCAATTTGTGAAGCATACCTGTGAGAGCCAGGCCAGCTAGCAGAGAGAGGCCCCAAAGCCAGAACATCAGGCCTGTGTGTAGGCCAGAGGCTGGCACACTTGTTTGAGAGCCTGGTGGGAAGCCTTGGAAGAAGGGGACCAGACACAGCTAAGCAACCCCACACCAACCCAATTTGTGGAGCATAACTGTGAGTGCCAGGCCGGCTAGCAGAGAGAGGCCCCAAAGCCAGAGCATCAGGCCTGTGTGTAGGCCAGAGACTGGCACACTTGTTTGAGAGCCTGGTGGGAAGCCTTAGAAGCAGGGGACCAGACACAGCTAAGCAACCCCACACCAACCCAATTTGTGAAGCATACCTGTGAGAGCCAGGCTAGCTAGCAGAGAGAGGCCCCAAAGCCAGAACATCAGGCCTGTGTGTAGGCCAGAGGCTGGCACACTTGTTTGAGAGCCTGGTGGGAAGCCTTGGAAGAAGGGGACCAGACACAGCTAAGCAACCCCACACCAACCCAATTTGTGGAGCATAACTGTGAGTGCCAGGCCGGCTAGCAGAGAGAGGCCCCAAAGCCAGAGCATCAGGCCTGTGTGTAGGCCAGAGACTGGCACACTTGTTTGAGAGCCTGGTGGGAAGCCTTAGAAGCAGGGGACCAGACACAGCTAAGCAACCCCACACCAACCCAATTTGTGAAGCATACCTGTGAGAGCCAGGCCAGCTAGCAGAGAGAGGCCCCAAAGCCAGAACATCAGGCCTGTGTGTAGGCCAGAGGCTGGCACACTTGTTTGAGAGCCTGGTGGGAAGCCTTGGAAGAAGGGGACCAGACACAGCTAAGCAACCCCACACCAACCCAATTTGTGGAGCATAACTGTGAGTGCCAGGCCAGCTAGCAGAGAGAGGCCCCAAAGTCAGAGCGGCAGGCCTATGTGTAGGCCAGAGGCTGGCACACTTGTTTGAGAGCCTGGTGGGAAGCCTTGGAAGAAGGGGACCAGACACAGCTAAGCAACCCCACACCAACCCAATTTGTGGAGCATAACTGTGAGTGCCAGGCCGGCTAGCAGAGAGAGGCCCCAAAGCCAGAGCATCAGGCCTGTGTGTAGGCCAGAGACTGGCACACTTGTTTGAGAGCCTGGTGGGAAGCCTTAGAAGCAGGGGACCAGACACAGCTAAGCAACCCCACACCAACCCAATTTGTGAAGCATACCTGTGAGAGCCAGGCCAGCTAGCAGAGAGAGGCCCCAAAGCCAGAACATCAGGCCTGTGTGTAGGCCAGAGACTGGCACACTTGTTTGAGAGCCTGGTGGGAAGCCTTGGAAGAAGGGGACCAGACACAGCTAAGCAACCCCACACCAACCCAATTTGTGGAGCATAACTGTGAGTGCCAGGCCGGCTAGCAGAGAGAGGCCCCAAAGCCAGAGCATCAGGCCTGTGTATAGGCCAGAGACTGGCACACTTGTTTGAGAGCCTGGTGGGAAGCCTTAGAAGCAGGGGACCAGACACAGCTAAGCAACCCCACACCAACCCAATTTGTGAAGCATACCTGTGAGAGCCAGGCCAGCTAGCAGAGAGAGGCCCCAAAGCCAGAACATCAGGCCTGTGTGTAGGCCAGAGGCTGGCACACTTGTTTGAGAGCCTGGTGGGAAGCCTTGGAAGAAGGGGACCAGACACAGCTAAGCAACCCCACACCAACCCAATTTGTGGAGCATAACTGTGAGTGCCAGGCCGGCTAGCAGAGAGAGGCCCCAAAGCCAGAGCATCAGGCCTGTGTGTAGGCCAGAGACTGGCACACTTGTTTGAGAGCCTGGTGGGAAGCCTTGGAAGAAGGGGACCAGACACAGCTAAGCAACCCCACACCAACCCAATTTGTGGAGCATAACTGTGAGTGCCAGGCCGGCTAGCAGAGAGAGGCCCCAAAGCCAGAGCATCAGGCCTGTGTGTAGGCCAGAGACTGGCACACTTGTTTGAGAGTCTGGTGGGAAGCCTTGGAAGAAGGGGACCAGACACAGCTAAGCAACCCCACACCAACCCAATTTGTGGAGCATAACTGTGAGTGCCAGGCCGGCTAGCAGAGAGAGGCCCCAAAGCCAGAGCATCAGGCCTGTGTGTAGGCCAGAGACTGGCACACTTGTTTGAGAGCCTGGTGGGAAGCCTTGGAAGAAGGGGACCAGACACAGCTAAGCAACCCCACACCAACCCAATTTGTGGAGCATAACTGTGAGTGCCAGGCCGGCTAGCAGAGAGAGGCCCCAAAGCCAGAGCATCAGGCCTGTGTGTAGGCCAGAGGCTGGCACACTTGCTATGAATGAGTGGCAATAAGTCTGGATGAGCTGGCATTCGTTCTTTCTTCCTGCCCTATCATTCAATATACAGTCAGTGGGACAGAAAAGGGGCACCACCACCATTAAACTAAAGCAGGTGCAGAGGTACCATAAAAATTCAGAAAATTATTTTAAAAAATTATTAAAAACTTTCCCAAAGCATCATTTTTTCCAATTTATCCTTTCCTCATAAACTCACTCCATCAGATGCATGGTGTACTTCAAGTAATTCTCTGCTTTTACTTTCACAATATGCTTTTAAAAACCAGATATATAATCCCTACTTTTCCCTCCAATGGATACCCAACAACCCTGCAAGGTAGGTTAGGCTGAGAGGGTGACTGCTCCAAGGCCACCCAGTGAGCTTTCCTGATGGATTTTGGGCATTTGATTTCCATTTGTCTTCCTCTAGTGTTTTGCACTAAGCAGATGAAGACTTTTATTTCTTTTTTTCTGCATTCCTTCACTAATACTTCTCAGCAGTCCTCGCTGTGTTTTATTTTTTGTTTATGCTTATATTGTATTTAATTGAACTGTTTTGTATACACATACTTGTATGTATGTGAGTATGTGTTTTAAGAGTCTTTCAATGTCTGACCTGTTTTACTGTTTAATTTTGTTGCCCTGAGAAGCTTGAATTGGTTGGAAAGGATCATAGATCTGTTTGAAATAAATGAATAATATCTAGCCTGGTAAAGAATTCTTAAAAGCTAGCATAATTTTGTGCATCAGTTTGGTTAAGCCTAACATCCTTTTTTCTTGCATGAACCAATATGGCTGTACAACTTTTTAACAGTCTGTCACAGAAACCCTTCAGTGTAGTGTTGTTACTCAGGGCCAAGCGACAAGTGACAAATGACACCCGCCTGGCAAGTGAACAGACTCATGTGTATTCCTCCCTGTTGCCATTCACTTGCGCTCCACTTGATTAAGTGGAGCGCAAGTGAATGGCAAGTGAACAGGGAGGAATGCACGTGAGTCTGTTCACTTGCCAGGTGGGTGTCATTTGTCACTTGTTGCTTGGCCCTTCGACAGGATCAGGTTGACACTGGTTCAACTCTGCATCCTGTCATGGAAAGTTACCATGTCCACTTGGGCCAATCCAACACCCGCACTTAATTCTCAGGGGCTTGGTGAGGATAAAATGGCAGAAGTTAGAATGTTGTAAGATGGTTTGGATACCCATGGGGAGAAAGTTGAATATCAATGATGTAAATAAATCATTCCTCAAATTTAAATCTCATTCACATTCTCTGCTCACTGGTCTCACTCATCAGTGCAGGGATTAATAAGGTGATGAAACAAATTACAGAAAGGGAATATGGAAAAGTGATTGAGGATTACAGAGAATAAACTGGGTTTATAGAGGTATAACCCACTTAGGACTGGAACTCCAGAACAGATTCCCCTTTGAATTCACAGACGGAGATACTGGATGCTCTGTTTTCCTTATTACATCTACAAGGAGGAAAGAAGAACTTCACTTTCCGAAATACAAAGGGTGGTCTTTATCTTTTTCCTAACTTGGAATTGGGCCATCATGTCCCTGGGAAGATTGAAACCCAAGTATGCTCAGTTCAGGCCGCTTCTCTTTCATAGCCAAAGTGACTCATTCATTCTTCCCTTATTTCTTAACTTTCTAGACCACCGAGGAGGAGCCACTGCCAAGATTATCACCATTTGAACTAGTGTTGCTTTTTTACTTGAAGTCGCTGGTGTACTCAGAAAAATCAATACAAGAGATGTTGGTGCACCAAGACACACGATGTAAATCAGTGATTACGGAGAGAAAGGCGTGGAGAGGATTTCAGCAGGAGTTCCAAGTCCACAGTGTCATGCTGAAGGAAACAGAGAGCGACCTCCACAAAACGACG